>NC_048299.1:51482345-51639293 GCF_013100865.1 Trachemys scripta elegans
CCGGGGGCGCAGGGTCTGGGGGCTGCCCGGCAAACCATGAAGCCGGTAGTGCTGGGGCAGCCCTTTCCCCATGGCTGGGAGTGGGAGGGAGGAGGGGGTGGAGTTAGGGCAGGGGAGGGGAGGAGTTGGGGCTGGGCTAGGGGGTGGGGAAACGGGCGGGGCCAGGGCCCGTGGAGGGTCCTCTTTTTTTATTTATTAGATATGGTAACCCTAGCAGAGGGGAACCTTGAACTAGGTCTCTTCTCCATCCTGGATGAGTGCCCTAGGCATTGACCTAAAGGTTAGAAGGGAGGTCTGCTGTCAATTGTTGAGTGGACTTAAGAATGCTGTGCATGCTTACCAGATTGGGCCCAGCACATTACATAGGCAACCCAACACCTGTCTTGCCCATGGTTTGTAAATCACTCTGGGGCTTAGGTGGGAGGTAAGTAGGTTTGCCACCCTCCAAGATTGTCCTGGAGTCTGCAGGAATTAGATTAATTTTTAATTAAAGATAAATGTCCTGTGATGAAACCTCCAGGAATATGCCCAACCAAAATTGGCAACCCTAAAAGTAAGTGCTTGAATACTAGAGTGAGCTACCAGTGTGCATGCTTGGAGGAAGAAGCTCAGGTGCCTACAGAACTTTTAAATGTAGGCGCTGAGTGGTTTCAGGTGCCTTCAAGGTTAGGCAGTGCCTGAGCAATTTTGTGGATCACAGGGGTGCCTCAATGTGATTTAGACATCTAAGTACTTTTGTGGATCCCACTCTAAGTGACTTATCTAACAAACAAAATTAAGCTTTATATTCTGACTGAAAACTCCTTCCATTCAATTTTCACTCTTGGTTTTTGTGTTGATGTCATGCCACTATTTATCCACCATTGTGGACTCTTAGGCTAGGCAGGACTTGCATTTCTAAAGTTTAAAACAAAACAAAACAAACAAACAAAAAACAGAAGCCAACTTAAACCCAAACCCTTTCAGGCCTCTACATGAATAAGGAAGGAAACCACACAAGACCAGCTGTCTTTATTTTGCAGGTCACCTTTAATGCTAATTACAATCTGTGCATTAGAATCTATTGACAGCATTGAAATCAGCTTTCAAACTCTAGTGACAATACAAACTGGAATGTTTACTGATAGGGCTCTCTATTGTAAACCAGCATTTCCCCCCCCAAAAGTTGGGCTTGTATATGAAGCACTAGCTGGGATTTCAATTTATTAAATAAGCTACCAAAGTTTGACTTTCTCCTGTAACTTTTTGTTCAATCTATTTTGTTTGTTGCATTATAATAAAAGTCAATAGGGCATGAAATTCAATTGCATTATTTAATTTGAAGTTAAAACTATCAGTTGAGGAATGTAATTTGCATTCAACTTTGGCCTGTTTTGTGTGTTTTTGTTTTTTAAATTTTTGGATAGTAGGGTGAACAGAAGACTTGGAACAAATGAAAACAAATCTCCTGGGAATTGGATGAAAACAAGAATGACCCAGATTGGTAGGATCTTCTTTATTATCCTAATGGGTCATGTTGTGCTGTGGCAGGCAGATATCTTGCAACTCTCTTGAGAGTTCTGTTCTAACTTTGTCTATTGCATTATCTAACTGTTTTCTCAGGCACACTTTATAGATTAGAAGTACCCTTAATATAAATGATTAATAGATGCTGTACGCACAGTACAGACTTGAACATATGTCTTACAGATGTGCTTATATGAATGGTTCCTCTTGAACTTTGTAACAACTCAGAATGCTTTAACATACATCTTAGTAAATGGTTATTCATTTGGTAACCCTTTATAAATATACCTTTTAATATGTGGCCACTTTGTCCATAATGCTCATAGATATTCTCATTTAAAATGTTTTAATACTACTCAAACTCTCTAGGACTGATCTAAAAGTTCTGTATTTCTAGGAGCACTTCAGTTGCCAGCAGTTTTACTGTCAAGTTTATCATGATTACTTTATAATGCCCAGTGGTGTGCTGGTTCTTCACTGGAGGCAATGAAAGATGGCCTCTGCTCCAGAGAGGCAGATTACCTTTCAGACAGGACACAGTGAGAGGGAGGGCAATGAGGAGCAATAGGGATGGGCAGTGGTAAGAACAAAGATTGTGGCGGTCTGGTTGCATGGTTACATTGCTTTGCTGAGTACAAATGGGTGTTTCAGTGAAGCTTCCTTATGTACATTATTGAATGTACATATACATTGGTCTCCTATGCCAGTGCACAATTGTCCTGCTGAGAGTAAATGTTTGTACTCATTTGACTGTCAGTCAGAACTTCACTGTGACAAAGGTGTGACAGGTTGGATCTCAGAAACCCCCTTGGGAGCTGCCACCCGATGTGCCAAGACTACTACTACCCCTGCTTTCCCTGCCAGCTCAGGACTCCAGCACCCTGTCTTGCTGAGTCAGACACTCCCGTCTGCTCCAACAAAGACCCAGGGTCTGAATTACTTGCCCCAAAGCTGCAGGTTTACCTGAAAGCAGCTCACAGAAGTGTTCCTGTTTTTAACACTCGGATGCCTAACTCCCAATGGGGTCTAAACCCAAATAAATCCTTTTTACCCTGTATAAAGCGTATACAGGGTAAACTCCTAAATTGTTCGCCCTCTATAACACTGATAGAGAGAGATGCACAGTTGTTTGCTCCCCCAGGTATTAATACATACTCTGGGTCAATTAATAAGTAAAAAGTGATTTTATTAACTACAGAAAGTAGGAGTTAAGTGATTCCAAGTAGTAACAAAGTAAGTCAGCAAGCAAAATATAATAATGAGCAAATCTATGTCTAATCAAACTGAATACAGATAATCTCACCCTCAGAGATGTTTCAGTAAGTTCCCCCTCCCCCCCCCAGACTGGACACCTTCCAGGTCTGGGCACAATTCTTTCCCCGGTACAGCTTTTGTTCCAGCTCAGGTGGTAGCTAGGAGATTCTTCATGATGGCTCCTCTCCTCACTTTGTTCTGTTCCACCCCTTTATATATCTTTTGCATAAGGCAGGAATCCTTTGTCCCTCTGGGTTTCCACCCCTCCTCATTGGAAAAGCACCAGCTTAAAGATGGATTCCAGTTCATGTGACATGATCACATGTCATTGTAAGACCCCAAGCCTTCATTCTTCCCAGCCTGATTCACAGGAAGGCTTGCTTGCAAACAGAGCCATCCAATTGTCCTGGTTGATGGGAGCCATTAAGATTCCAAACCACCATTAAGGGCCCACACTTTGCATAATTACAGTAGGCCCTCAGTTATATTTCATAGTTCTAGTTTCAGATACAAGAGTGGTACATTTATACAAATAGGATGATCACACTCAGTAGATTATAAGCTTTGTAATGATATCTTAAAAAGACCTTTTGCATGAAGCATATTCCAGTTACATTATATTCACTCATTATATGATTTTATAAAAATTTGATAGACTGCAACATCACAAAAGGAACAAGCAGATTATAATCTGGGAGTAAGCTCAGTTTTAAGGGATTACTTTGTTTACCATGGGGATATTTGTCCCTCCTTCTGTTAGGTAAAAAGCAAGTCCTTACTCACCTCTCCAGCACCCGAGTTCATGCGGAGTTGGTATGGGGCTTACAATCTGTCAGAGACCAGACACCAATTCGTTGATCAACGGGCTCACACTATTCTTAGCTTGAAAAGCTTTAGAGTAAGTGTGGCAAGTTTATTAGGGGTGAGCATTAATATTTATACACAGAAGTAAACAAAGTGATTAACAGATTATAATGGTCATGTATAATCAATCAAGATTCTACAGGATAAAACAGGTTAAAATGTAAATTTAAAAAGAGAAAAGGGGAGATGGCTACTTAAGTGTCATGAGTAGTTCGCAGGTCAGAACTTTGATTAAAAGTGCAGACAGAGACATCAAGTCTGGGTTAAGTTTAAGCTTATCAAAAGTTCAGACTCAACACTTCCACTCCATTGCCGACCTCTGGTCCTGCATTGCAACTGCTATCCTTTAGAAAGACCTAACACAAACCAATTAGACAATAGGTATAGATGCACCTAAGCCAGTTCTACACTAGCAAATCTTGCTGGCACAGCTATGATGTTGGGGATAGACTTTTTTTTTAATTGCAACATTTCTGTACTGTTGAAAGCACTCTTGTGTTGATATAGCTTATAACACTCGCTGAACCAGTAGAAACTATACTGGCAAAAATGCATGGTTTGTGAGGGTTTTTTGCTGCTGTTGCTGGTATAAACTGTGTTTACTCTAGGAAGATTTTCCACTACAACTATACCATCGAGCATCTTCTAGTGGATTTATTAGTGTTTGTTTCCTTCTGGCCTTAATCTATGAACCATTGCTGGTCCTGATACTGCAGACTGGTGATGGTGATTGTAAAGTATTATATAAGAGCCATCAGTTGATCCTTAAAATGCTTTACAAAGTAGAGTAAGGCCCTCTCTATCCTACAAAGTTTGGTTGGCACAAGTTATAAACTCTGGCAGCTGCATGCCATTGTATATCACCCAAATGTGCACACTTGGTTGCTTGAGCTTGTGCTATGTATATTCACCAGGAGTGTTTGTATTGGGTGTACCATCAATCTAAAGTGTGTGCAGCCTAGGTAGATATCCCAGTATGCCCTGCACTGCCATCAGGTTCAATGCCTTGTGGGACACTATTGCAGTGCTTTGTGGGGTAGTAGTGAGTTGCCCAGAGATTTCTGGGAGCTAGAGATCAAGTTCCAGCCATACCACTTTCCACATCCGTAACTTTTCCACCATGCTTTTTCAAACTCCCACAATCCTGTGCTGTGCTGCTTGGTGTTTGCCATCTCTCTGACAGAAGCAAGGAGCCTGCAGAGCTTAGCACAATTCTCACTTGCGTTATTAATACAGGACATACAAGTCTCCAGAATTGCACACATTATTACAGATTAGGTCTCACTGGTACCTTGTACAATGGTAGTAATACTTTCCTAGCTCTACTAGAAATACCTGGTCTGATGCATCCTAGGATTGCATTAGACTTTTTTCATGCTAAAATGGTGGGATTGGAATGGTAAGAGAGAGGCAGATGAGGTTTGAGGGGAAAGGAAAAGCAAGAAACAATGCATGTACATGCTTACCCAACCTCCCTTCCCCCTCCATCATCAGGCTCATCTATGCTTACCTGGCAGGACTGACTAGACTCTTGCAGAGTTATAAGTAGTTCCTGACTTGTTGCCAATCTGGAGTCCTCTGCTGCATCTCCTCCCTCCAGGGGCGGCTCTGTTTTTTGCTGCCCCAAGCACTGCAGTCAGGTGCCCTTCGGCGGCATGCCTGCAGGTGATCTGTTGGTCCCGTGGCTTCGGCGTACCCACCACAAGACCGGCAGACACGCCGCCGAAGGGTGCCTGACTGCCGCCCTCACAGCGACCGGCAGGCTGCCCGTCGCGGCTTGCCGCCCCAGGCATGCGCTTGCTGCGCTGGTGCCTGGAGCTGCCCCTGCCTTGATCCTCCTTGCTGTTCACAGCAGAGGGTCTCTATCTTGGGCTTCTCTGAAGTATCCACAGTTGTCTGTGGGGTGCTGGTGGAGTCACCGCTAAGTATGGCATGCGGTTTGCTGTAAAAGTGGCAGGTCTGCAGGGCAGCACAGATTTCTTGTTGCCCTCCCTCAGTTTGAACTATTCTTGGTGTGCGTCCTTCGCTTTCACGTGGCACTGCTGCTGATCCCTCTAATGCCCCTCTGCCACGAATTTCCCACCTCCCCACTCTACAATCTGATTGTAGATGTTGCTGTATCTATGGCTGCTCCCTAGTTGTGCTTGCACAGCCTCTTCTCTGCACAGGCTGAAGCAATCCAATGCTATTCGCCTATTTGAGGCAGGAGTGTGTCTAATTGTTCTTTGTGGGCATGGAGCCAGCCTGGTTCATGGAGCAGTCAGTTGGATGCACACAACAAAGGTGAGTTGGGAGGTGGCCAATCGGGAAAAGGCGTTTCAAAAACACGTGGGGACTAGGTTGTAAGGGGGATAGAGGTGGGGAAGGGCTTCCACTCTCTATGATGCCTGGGCAGTGAAGATCAAAACTGAATAGAGCAGTTATTGTGGTGGGGACGTGGGCACTGTGGAACAGCTGCTGGAGGACTGTTGGGGTCAATCCAACTGATGCAGTGTTGATACTCTCACTGCATTGACTTAAATAGGTTGACGGTGGCTCTGTGCCTCTTGGGGAGGGTGATGTCTCCTGCGACAGTGATGCAGTAACCAGTGTAAATGCAGATGTGCGCACAACTTGGTCCACGCAAATGGATTTACCTCAACCTAACTCGGGCCTGATTTACAGTACAAAGTATCACTTCTACTTTCAGGCACCTCTGTGCCTGCATGGATTCCTATTGGTTTCCATGAGGCTCCATGACTGTACAGGGGTCCAGCATTTGTTTGCAGGGTCAGAGCCACTGACTGGCACCATGCATCAAACATTACTCAGTCAAGGCAATGGAAAGATGCTGTAAAAGCTCAGCAGGCAGTCTGATGTTTGGATTGCAAGACTCAACAGTCTTTTCCCCTTAATGAAAACCATGGCAAATCTTTGATAGCCATATCGTCTGCTAATTCTCTACTCTCAGTTAATATGCCTATTGTTTTTGGATATGATCAGACACCAGTGCTTTCCCCTAACTGACAAGCAGCTCTTTTTCCTTAGCTATGATGATGTACAAATATTATATAATGCTTTTGTTGCAGTAACACAGTAATTAAATGTTCCAACTACCCTAGAAAAGATATTACTTTGTCCTGTAGTTCTTTTCCTGAGTGATCTCACCTTAATTAACTCCCTTGAAGAAATGGCCTAAAGCTTTTGCTTTTAATGTAGTCTTGCAGAGTACAACAGAGGATGCCCTCTTGCAATTAATTTAAAACAAGTCTCTTTCTACTCAGTGACTTAAAAAAAAAAAAAAGCTATTATCTGAAGTATAGAGACCTTTTCAAGCAGGAAAAGGGTGTGGGGGGTTGAGTGAGTGTGTGAAAACTGTCTCCACGTTCTAAGACTGGCTTCTTTGTCAAAGTGCTGAAGAAACCTGCAGAAGCAAAATTTCTAAGTTAGACCTACTAGGGTATAAACCTGGGAAGTGCAGCAGAAAGTAAAACTATATCTTTACCTGCACTGTATTCATTTGTATCAAACCCAGAGTTACTTAACCCTCTCCTCTCCTCAGACCTGTAGAAGTCAGTGGGAGGCTTCCCATTGTGGGCATTGTCACACATTATCCCACAGCAGAGAGCACAAGGAAGGAGAGGAGTGCAAGCTCCTACTTCTCCATTTGACTGTCTGCCCTGGCAAAAATTGGCTGCTCAGGCTCTGATGTGTAACATGTAGTTAACTTGAGGCGGTGGCCTTGTGTGAGACTCCTCTTAACACTGGCAGCATATTACAGGAGTGCTCAGGGATTGACAGCTGTCAGTAGGCTTCCAGCAGGTATCCCAGATGTCTGCTTTAAGATATCCAGCCCTATATAACTGAGAACCCCTCTGTCCTTGTCAATGTTATGGTTGATATTGGTGGAGATGCCAGCTGGAGGTCTCAAGTTAGAAAAGGGGCTGACTATAGGCAGGGTGTTTTCTGGAATTCACTCCCCCCTCACATTGTGCAATTCTTAAACCACATGCTATAAGCACATAACGACCCCTGCTCAATCCTGGCTGGGTGAGTTAGTCACAGCTCTAGCTTATTACCCCTCTGGGCACTGCCAATGTGCTATAAACAGCTTCCTGAGGAGCAGCATGGGCATGTACTAAATAGATATTGGAAGTAGGCTAGAGAAATCGTTCTCGGCTCTGTTAGCTTTACGCTGGTGTAACTGGGCTCTGGAAAGGCATGTGTGGAGTCCTGAGAGGGTGAATGCAGCTGTCACCACTCCACAATATCCCCTGGGAGGTGATCCGAGCAGTGGTTATATAAGCAGCCACCTGCCTTGTGCCAAGCCTGGAGGTAATGAAGTTACTGAATTATGACTGCTAGAAGGGAGGGTAGACTGGGAGACGTGGGCAGTTCCTTTCTGGCCTAAACAGGAAAGGACTGTTCTGAGAACAGGTGGTCAAAGGGAGGACCACCCTGAAAAAATAGGGGACAGGTGGGAATAAAAACAAATGGGTTTGTTTAAGTATTTGTTTGACTGACTTGTTTGCATTTAAATGGTCTCTGGAAGGCTTTGAAGTGACCCTATTGACAGCAATAGGGAAAGGGAGTTCACACCTTTCCTGCTGCTGTTTGGTTAGGTGTGTAGATGCTTTTTGTAAAGCTCTATCAATAGGGTGACAATAGCTTCCCCTATAGACGCTGACTGTATTGCTAATGTAAAAAAGCTAGAAAGTTCATTGTCATTTAAGAAATGCCGAACAAAATCTGCACATTTAAAAAAAAAATCTACTACTTTCATCTGTTTACTGATCCTGTTTGAGTTGACAAGGGGTGGGATTTTCCCATTCGGGTCAATGGGAGTTGAATGCTTCTGAAAATACCAGACAAAAATTCTCCCTACCCCCTTGGGGCAAAGAAACGTTATCCATTGTTTGTTTTTTTGAGGCTATCATCTGCTTTCTACCTGAACTGATCTGCAAGACCTGATCCTCAGGATCTCATGAACTAGCATAAACAACAAGGAGTCTGGTGGCACCTTAAAGACTAACAGATTTAAGGTGCCACCAGACTCCTTGTTGTTTTTGTAGATACAGACTAACACGGCTACCCCCTGATACATGAACTAGCATGTTCATGATTGTTCCCTAACATAGCTCGGAAGTCTGACTAACTGGGAAGTTTTGTTTAGGCAAAGTGTTGATTTTTGTGCAGGTCTAGAAAATCCTGTAAATATAGGCCATGTTTATATGCTCTATGCCACTGGGAGAGAGCTCTCCTGCCCCCATAGCGCTGTGCACAGAAGCGCTTATACCAGTGTAACTGTTGCTCAAGGGTGGACTATTCACCCCCCTGAGCAACATAAATTTTGCTGGCATAGATTGTAGTGTAGATGTAGCTTTACACTATGCCACAGTTCAGGTGACTCTCAAAGCTGAAGACTGAAGTCTTCTGTCCAGATAAGAAAAAAGAACAGGAGTACTTGTGGCACCTTAGAGACTAACAAATTTATTGGAGCATAAGCTTTCGTGGACTACAGCCCACTTCTTCGGATGCATATAGAGTGGAATAAATATTGAGGATATATATATACACACATACAGAGAGCATGAACAGGTGGGAGTTGTCTTACCAACTCTGAGAGGCCAATTAAGTAAGAGAAAAACTGATGTGCTATCCACTACAATAAATCGCAGTAGGAATAAACAATTCCACGGTCAGCGACAGTATCGTACTCCATGAATAGCCCTATTGTAAGGTATGATTGAGAGTAAGGATTGCTCAATCTGTCCCTTAATGTCTGAGCTTTTGCTAAATTTAATTTTGGGGTGCGGACTACTTCATAACTGCAGAAATTGCACATAACTACAGTTCCGAATGCAGCTGTAGCAACTAAATTCAAGGCTGTTAAGAATCCACATGCCAAAGCCAGAAGGAACATATTCTGTTGAGCTTCAATGCCACAGCAGCTTTGCAAACATCTGAAATGAGGAAAATATTCTTCTTGCAATGATTTGTTTTATAGTCTCTGAAATAACCTGCTGCAGTGAAACCACAATGAATTTTTTCACAAATGATGGCAATTGTATTAAGTAGCTACTCAGGGATGGCAGAATTTGCCTATTGTTGCAGAGTCAATGCCAAATATGGTTAAACCATAATTGGCAGACAGTAACAAAAAGGTCACCCTTACTTTAGGGGTTGAGTTGGCTGTAGGTTGGGCCTGAACTAAACACAGTGAGTCAGAAACTCAGTGTAAACTGGCATAACTCCACTGACTTCAGCTGAGATTTTGTCTACACAGGATATATTGGGGGTATATTTGAGAGGGGCGTGTTTGATAAAGGTCTATTTCCTTAAAGGTATTTAGGTACTGAACTCTCATGGAAATCAATTTGAGGATCTGGACAAACTGCCTTGCATCCACACACACGTCTTTTTGCTTTATCTGATGTCTTATCCTACTATAATTAATCCACTTTCAAAATGGCAACTATTTTGGACTGAGGCTATGTCTTCACTACCCACCTGAATCGGCGGGTAGAAATCAATCTCTTAGGGATCGAATTATCGCGTCTCATCGGGACGCGACAATCGATCCCCGAATCAACGCTTGTACTCCACCAGCGCAGGTAGGAGTAAGTGCTGTTGACGAGGGAGCCGCAGAGGTCGATTTGACGCCGTCCTCACAGCGGGGTAAGTTGGCTCGGATACGTTGAATTCAGCTACGCTATTCGCATAGCTGAATTTGCGTATCTTAAATTGACACCCCACCCTGCCCCTGTAGTGAGGACGTAGCCTTAGCTATGTTGCCATACAGATCATGTGGAGACCTCCTATTTCAGGTTAACTACACCTTTTGTACCCTCCTGCTGCTATCCTGCACTCCATGCTTAAAGTGGCCTGAAAAAAAGTGTGTGGGGAGTGAGGAGGGGTCTATCATAATCCCAGGTAATATTTTCGTACACTGGACACAGACAAACTCACAATTTTTATACATATATTGCATAATCCCATCAATGTTGATAATGGGCTTAATGAGCTATTTTTTAAATGAGGCAACAAGCCTTATGCAAATTCTTAAAATACATCCTGTGAGTTTGAGGGAGGGGGTTTGGGGATTCAGTGGGACTGGGGCTCTCTGGGAATAGTGGGTTGGGGATGCAGTGAGATTCAGTGGAGTTGAGAGATGGCGCTGGGACAAAGTGACAGTGGAGGTTTGTGGGGGTGAACTCTCTGGGGATGGGATGGGGCGAAGTGACAGTGGAGGTGAGGGATGTGTCTGTGGGGCTGGGTGGAGTGACAGCAGGGGATGTGTCTGGGGCAAGGGATGCAGTGATAGTCAGTGGGGTTAGAAGATCTCTCAAGGGGCACAGTCTGGAGTCTATGCTGGGGGTGCTGCCTCTGCTCCCTGCCGTGTCTTTCTGCTGGCCCAGCTCTGAGCCTGTTCTTACAAGGTGGTGGGTGACCTGTGTGGGAAGGTCTGGGTGTCTGTCTGCTTTCTGATGCCAACTTCACCTGAAATTCTCTCCTTCCCTCCCCCACCTGCCCTCCAGTTTAAATGTCTCATACCCTTAGCAAATCTAGTTGCACCCAGCTCATGGCAAGTTCTGAGACTGAGAGTCCATTTCAGACACCACACCCTGTGTTTCTGCAGGGTGACATTGGGGGATCTGGACTCTGTTGCCCTCTGGGGAGCCATTCAGCATCCTCTTCCCACTAATTACAGGCAAGCCAAGATCTGCTAGTGGAACAAATGCAGGCAAAAGGGCATAGGTGGCTGGTATCAGAGGCTGGGGGAGGCTGAGCCTCCCAAACAGCCAGGTGTGGCCCTGCCCATGCTCCTCCCTCAGGCTCCCTCCTGCTTCCCACTCTGCAGATCTTCCCCAGGGCTGGGGCTGGGGCTGAGGCCGCGCCACCCACCCATCGTTCTGGGACTGGGCTTGCTGGGGCTGCACTGCTCACCCACCTGGCACTCCAGGGATGGGGCTGTGCCACCTTCCCAGCGCTCTGGGGCTGGGAGTACTGGGGTGGTGAGGGGCAGGCCGCCACGGTGGGAGGGTCTGGGCTATAGCGGGGGTGTGTGTGTGTGTGGAAGGGACAGGGCTGGGGCTAGCCCCCCTCCCCCCCCCAAATAGTGGTTCACGTGCCACCCATGCAAAGGGGTATTCTGGAGACATGCTGGTGCTGCACCAAAGCCAAGGAGTTGTGGCAGAATTACAAAAACACCACCTCCAGTAATGCTCTTAATATAGGTGCAGACTGAGGAGCTGGACCATATTTGTATCTGAAGGGCCACCACACCGCACCAGCTGTCTTTGGACAGTAAGACCACAGCCTGCAATGAGGCAGACATCCTCATAGAAACCACACAGGCAACCATGAATCCTGCTGGGAGGAAATTCCCCCACACAGCCAAAATCTGTCACACTCTACAGCCAGCTGAAGATGCCAATGGAAACCCAGTTGGAGATGTGTTCTATGAGCCAGAGTAACAGTGCTGCAGATGGGACCTCATCCAGGAAATGTTAAGCGCTGCAATACAGCAATCTGCCCCATTAATGCCTTCAAAGGGGGAGGTGTGGGAATCTTTGTTCCAGGTGCTGGCTGCATGCTGCCATCTCTAATGGATATTGCTGCAGCAGAGGGAAGATATATCCATCCATGTGCAATGTTCTTAGTCTTCCACTTGCCTGTCTATTCTCCACTCCCCGCACCCCAGTATACTTGAAGTACCCAACCCACAAAACTATGTTAGTGAGGCTTTCTTCCCATCCCCACAATTAAATCCCATGGTGATAAACTAAAATGCATCACAATCTGTGTCTCTGCCCTACCCATCCTCTTCCCCACTCCACTTGAGGGAGAGATCCACTACCCCCCCCCCCCCCCCCCCCCCAAAGCAAGAACTATACCAGTAGAAAATTCACGTAACGCCTGAACTGATTGCCCTGAGCTTTTCTAGACTTCAAGATTTTAATATATGTAAAGCTTAAACAAAATAAATTGGCCACTTGAGCTCTGAGGTTCTTTCAGACATATGATATTGTGAAGACTCTACAAGGCATTTCTGGCTGCCATTTATAACCCTTGCATCTAGCTTTGCACCAGGGATTCACTTGTTGTAATACACTCTGCATTGTTAAACCCATTACTGGACATGTATCACAGCTGCAGAATTCTATTTCAGTGTACTTTGCACTGATCAGCCAGTATTCTAAACAAGAACGGTAGACAAAGAGTGGTCTAGTTTAGTGCACACATTCAAAGCAAGATTGCTGTCCTGGGGCAGCCCATGAAGGTAGTGTCTTGGGGACTGGGAGATGCTATCTGGGCAAATGACAACATTATGCCTTCCTGGTTGTCCCTTGGCCTTTCTGAATGGGACCTTTCTCTACCTCTTGGGGACATGGCTCTTGGCTCTGGATAATATTCTCCAGTCTTCAGGGAGGTAAATGCAATTCCTAGCCTGTCCCTTGACTCTCCACAGCCTGTCTCTGTATAAGAGTAATGTAAAGGGTACCATTGCCATATGAGGTGAGGATCCCATTAGAAGTGAAATCACAAGGGAATGGAATTCCCAAACTAAGACTTTGGAGAGCTGTAACTTCATATCATCCTTGGCGTGGAGGCTATAATATTGAGATATAGTAACTACTTGTATGGGTTATTTCTGTTCACCTAGTGACTGGCATGGCACTGCTCACAGGGAGAAGGGTGTTATTAGCTGACAGCCTGGCAAAGACCTGCTGGAAAAGTCTGACCAAAGATTTTAAAAAAAAAAAAAACCTCACTGGAACAGAGGAAAGGATTCATGCTGCAGGACAAGAACGGGAGGAAAGAGGACAAGAAATGTGCTGAAGTTGGCAAGAGAGCACACAGACCCATTGGACAGAGAAAATTGCAGGAGAGGATGTTTGTTTTTGCACCATGTCCAACAGGCTTTCTGGATAATAGTGGTGCCCAGTGCTCATATGTAGCACCCTAACCTAACCCTGTCTGGGAGCCTTTTGAGAACATAGGAAACTTGGAGTCCCCTCTCAGTCCCCCAACTGCAAAGGACAGACCATTCCCATGCTATTCCACCCCCCCTCCCTGGCAGAAGAGAACAGCTACTCTCCACCTAAACACTTGAGCATCTGCACAACGTGTTTCTGTGCTCTGGCTAGTTATCCACCATTTTAGTTGTTTTCTAGCTTTCGCTGGCTTATCTGTTGAATCAATAGTTACTTTATTTTTAGCTGCAAATTGGTTTGAAAAAGGTATAGCTGAGATATAGCTGTCCCACATATCCATTCCTAATAGGAACCATTCACAAAGCATACACATTAGTGTGTTAATTTCAGATGTTGCATTCATTTCCCTCCTCTACATCCTGCTTCCAAGGAATAAATGCAATGCTTCTCACGTCTGTATATACATTTGTTAGTCACCCGCTCCATGATGTTCCAAAAGTCTCTTCACCTCTGCCTGACATCCAGGGGTGAGAACAGGGTAGTCTGTAAAGAGCCTTGATCTAACATATGTTGGGCAAAACACAGCAAATATCTGTAACACAAGAAAGAGGTGACGAGGCTGGAGGCTTCTGAGAGATGAGACTGGTCCACTTTCCTTTCAGTCTTCCAAATACACACCAGAAGCATTCAGTTATGCAGGCTACATAGCGAAATAGCTCCTTTGTCTCATCCAAGTGTCCAGTGAAAAGTTTCCTAAAACTAGGGAATCAGAGGCTAAGATGGATCTTCCAGCACAACAGCTGGAATTGCAACACTATTCACATCCACTGTGGTTTTGAGAGTAAAAGTGCAATTTTTTCATTGCATAAAAGTTCCTATAGATCTGAACATTCAGGCTTTTTACAGCCTACCCTGTGCTAATGTTAGTTAATATGCCATGACAATTAACTGGACCTTGCATGACAGTGGAGACTTACCCCTTTTGCTGATTAAACTTGGGTGTTACAGAGCAGTAGAGAGGAACAAATGGACGTGGATCCCACCAGTGGCCCCTTGTACAATTTGGGAACCTCAGGTGTTCAAAACTGTCAACCTCCTGCACGTTGCCAAGTTTTACAACCTGGGCCAGCAGCATGCTCTCCGTATCCATGCACACCTCTTTGTGTTGGTGCTTTGGCACTGCAGCTCTGGGGGTGAGCTCTCTGTCGATTCCTAGGCAAATGGCTGCCTTAAGTTCTGCAGCCGCTGCTGGTCATCCCAGGCTTGTAGCACTATCCTGTTCTGCCAGACCCATAAGCAGTGCTCCAGACTGAAGCAGGTCCAGGCAAATGTCATGCAGAAGTAATGGTCTGGTTCATTATCCTCTTCTAGTAGCATCTGTATAGTGGTTATTGATGGTGATCTTCCATCTCCTCCAAAGTCACCCACCTGCCTAGTTGACAATACAACTGGAGCACCCTGCTTATACTACTGATGGTGCTCAGCAGTGCTTTCTCCATGCTGCCTGGCAGCAGTTTCAAAACTTGTTTGAAACTGAAAGAGTGAAATAGCACTGGCTAGAAAAAAACAGATAATTATGGGATTGCATGGAAGGAATTGGGAAAGTTTGACCATTAGTCCTAGAATTCTGGTACATATCCTGAAATCTACTATGATAAACAATCTATAATGCATCGACCTTAGTGGTGGAAGATTGCACCCTGGGATACTTGCCCAGAATGCTGTGTGCTTATTTTCAAAAAGCACCATTCTGGGTGGATGGTATGATTCTCAAGAAAAATAACTAAAGCTCCTTCAGGCGAAGCAGTGTGGATGCTCTTTCTGTTTAGTTAACTGTTGCATTACCATGGGGGAGGGGGAATGAGAATTTTCCCAAATAGACAAGGCCCGAGGATGATTGTCACTTAACTCAGCAGAAGTCAATGTTTAAGTGAGATCAGAACCGGCTCAAGTGGCAAGCAGAGGTCAAAAATAGAACGTGAAAACTCTTAACACTTGTACAGTATATTGTTTTACCCATGGACTTATTTTCCCCTCTTTAATCTCTTCCTAACTTCCTACCCCCCTCCCCCCAACTGGTGGAGCCCCTTTCCTCTTGCACTATGACAACACTGACTAGGGAGTGTGTTGCTTTGGTGGGGTTTTGAAATGTAAGAACACGTTTCCTTTCCCACCGCTTTCCGCTGAGTCAGTGCAGTGCAGGAGCGTTCCTGACAGACGTGAATGGCCTTTGTATCTGGAGTTTTACAACACACACAGACCACACCCTGGCATAAGATAAACAGAACACTTTGTCTGCTTACGAATTCTGTACTTTGGCCAGGACAAGGCAATTTCAAAGCAGTGCTATTGTCGTTTTTGTCCTTTGACATGCAAACTGTATATGAGTACAGTGGCATGGATTCTCGCAGCCAATTGCTCAGGAAATAACTATATTAGATTAGAAGCTATTAACTATTCTGACAGCACAGATCACTTTAAACAAATGCTGAAGGATTTCCAGTCAAGAAGGAATTGTTGCTCATAACAGATTGAAGAGATGGGGGAGCATTTTCTGTATCCACTAAGAATACAGAGAATGGACATTTCTACAGCCGAATGTTTCGGCCCCCTTTGTCACTTGATAACCTAAACAAAACATAGGTGACTTTCTTTTTGGTGGGATTTCTTCTACTGAGTCTGCCCACCCCATATCCTGCAGTGGTTCCTCTTTCCTCTACACAGTGAGTGGCAGCAAGTCTCACACTATGGCTCTAAAAAGAGCTATATACATGGGTGTCGGGTGGAGCCTCCTTTCGGGGATGCTAGCTCCGGCTCCACCCCTTCTGCCCATACCCTCCCCCTTTGGCCGGAGCCCTGAGACCCCCACCTGCCTGGAAGAGCCCCCAGCCGACAGAAGCCCTGAGTTCCACTGCCCGGAGTCCCAGTCCCGGGCCAGCTGCAGCTGCACCATGCCTCCCCTCCCGCCCACCCTAAGCCACCTGTAGAAAAGCTTTTGCTATGCCCTATGCAGGTTCTGGGGTGGCACATACCATCTCCTCAGCTGCCCCGTAATCTGCATGGAGCATAATAAATCAAAAACTTCCCCCCAAACCCTGCAACTGGGGATTCAGTGGCCACAGCAACATCAGGGGAGGCTGAGCTTCCTCTGGCCTATTATACTCGCTGCCTATGGCTGTGCAGACATTTGGGCTCGGGCTCTGAAGACTGGGGTGGGGGGGGCTTCAGCTCCTGAGCCCCAATATCTAGACAGCTATTTTTACCGCCGTGATGTGAGCCTGAGTCTGTAGACCTGGGCTCTGAGACTTGCTGCCACAGACAGCTGCTTGCTGTGTAGATGTACCCAGTGAGGCTACATCTAGGCTCAGTTAACACTACTCCTTGTTTGGCTGGATGCAGTAACTTGAGAGCAGGGGAAGGATAGCTCCCCCACAGAAGCTGACTAACCCCTACAGTGAAGATAGCTACATTGATTAATGTAATGTAGCTAAGTGACAACTCAGTTTAAGTCCTGGTTATGTATTAGAGGGACCATTAGCTACTTAACAGAAATAACCAATATATAAGTAGAAATTTTGGGGGGGAGGGATAGTTCAGTGGTTTGAGCATTGGACTGCTAAACCCAGGGTTGTGAGTTCAATCCTTGAGGGGGCCATTTAGGGATCTGGGACAAAAATCTGTATGGGGATTGGTCCTGCTTTGAGCAGGGGGTTGGACTAGATGACCTCCTGAGGTCCCTTCCAGCCCTGATATTCTATGATCCTATGGTGGTGATTGGTGTCTGTGCAGCATTCACATTCCTTACTGGCCTAGAAAGCAAGGGAGTGGATGTGGGACCCAACTGATGACTTCCTGTGTGGGTCTGGAGTGCTTCAGTCAGTATATTAGACTGGGGAACTGCACAATAGCCTCTGTGTTTTGTTTTGTGAGTGTATATAGGAGAAAGAGCGTTAGGACTATGCACTGTGGTTGTAACAGCCATGATCATAAATAATTTATCGTGAAGAAAGTTTATGGCTCCAAGGCTGTCCTCCCAATGATTCATATCCTGCAAAACGTAAAGGTGACCCATGGTGACATGACCAACCATGACATCTCTGAACTGTTCTGAAATTATTTTCTGATTCATGCAGTGTTCAAACACAAAGGTATTCACCCTCTGAATCACAAATATACTAACTGGCAAGGATCCAGGAGAGCAGTCGCATGTGTTGTCTTTGCATTTTATAAATATTACAATCTCTAGCTAGCTCACTGGATGAGAGATGCAGTAGGTAAGTCGCAGAATGCGTTCCAAGTGCTGCAGAGTGATTCCTGTCTTCATAGTAACAGACCCACTTTCCATTTGTGTCCTTCTAACACTGTAGATCTGGTTGAAAAATATTTGTTGAATTTGGGTATTTTGACTGTATCTCTTTAAGGGACAAAAAAAATAAATTTCATCACTGAACTTTGTAGCTAAGATTATTGCAATGGAAAGATTAGGGGAAAATATTTTCAGTTTGTTTGCTTTGGGCATTTGACAGTTCTATGTGCTTAACTTTCTGCTGTTTAATAAATTAGTCTCCCTTTTTGTTTTTATGGGTCTTTTGCACAACATCAGGTAAGAAAATAATAAAATATGCTTGAATTATTATTTATTACCTTTGGACCACAGGCGCTGACTCCGTGGGTGCTCCGGAGCTGGAGCACCCATGGGGAAAAATTGGTGGGTGCTCTACACCCACCGGCAGCTCCCCGACCCGTCCCCCTGCCCCAGCTTACCTCCGCCTGCTCCCCTCAGCGCGCTGCTGAGTCCTGCTTCTCCTCCCTCCCTCCCAGCGCTTGCGCCGCGAAACAGTTCTTTTGCGAGGCAGGCAATGGGAGGGAGGAGGGGGAACGCGGCGTGCTTGGGGAAGAGGCGGGGCAGGGATTTGGGGAGGGGTCCAATAGGGGCCGGAAGGGAGCGGAGTCGGGGCGAGGGGCACGCGAGCACCCACTGGGGCCAAGGAAAGTTGGCGCCTGTACTTAGGACCAGGACCTACTTGTGCTAGGCACTGAACAAAAAGAAGGCTTGTGCCCCAAAGCACTTACAATTGAAATCACCAGATAACAGATGAAAACAGACAGCAAGACGGAGGAGTAGAAGGGAAAAATGAGACAGTTTTGCTTAGCATGGAAGGCTTCAGGTGATCGCTGCCTAAGTACCATTGTCAAGTTTTTGTGGGCATCACAGCAAAGGAGAGCTCTAAGGAGGGATTTGAAGGAGGATCATGAGTTAGCTTTGCAGATGTTTACAGGAAACTTCTCCTAAGTGAGAGGGGTAGCATGGGAGAAAGTGATGATAATATAGAAAAATGTGAAAGTAAAACTAGAGGAGGGACTAACGGGCAGATGGCGTACTTCTAATGGATTTTTTTTTTAATTGCCTAGACTTCAAATTGATACCCATTTACATTTTGTAAATCACTGTTCACATTTGACTATAAGCTTGCTGGACAGAAATCATTGAATTTCTTTGACTTTCTGGTGTTAATTGTCAAGCTATTAACTAATTTGACACATTGGTTGATTAGATCTGATTTTTATATAATAAAAATATATGGTCAGGAAGAGCAGTAAAAAAACCTCTACGGGACTTTTTAATCAAAGATTTAAGACAAATGTATGAAGAGGGTGGGGATGACAAAATAAATTCTCAATCATACTGGATAGAAATTTTACCAAAATAGAGAACAATTCATGTGAGTGCCTCTTTCTCTAGAAATAGGAAGTTCAGTGTCGTTGGGAAGTGGCATTCATGCCAGAGACCATGCCATTCCTCCCCATGAACTGATGATCTTCATCTTATTTTTAGAAAACCAGTATTTTTACAAAACACAATAGTTTTTCTTTTTGTAATGGGATGGGCTTCCTGCCTAGCAGCACTCACCACTCCTGATGATGATAATCTAATGGTTTGTCTTGAAAGCTGCTCCCTTGGAGTACAATATATTTAGTAAAATCCGCTTGTTCTGGACTCAGCATTCTGAGTGGGTTTACATTTTTGGCGTGAGTCAGTTAAACAATTTTAGAACTTTGTTGTCATATGAGGAGTGAGCAACTGAAGTGACTTTTGATACAGCTATGTGTATCTTAAAGACAAACACAGATTTTGAATGGTTAGTCAAGCGATCTAGGTTAAATCCAGGCTCCACTGAAGTCAATAGCAAAAATCCCCTTGATTTCAGTGGATCCAGTGTTTAATCCACTAGCGATCTTAGGGTAAAATCTGGGTTCTGCCCCAGAACCAGTGTGTGACCCTTAGGCAACTTATTTGACTTCTTTATTCCTCGATTTCCCTATCTCTAAAATGAGGACAATGCTTGCTTACTTTGTAAAGTACCTTTGATATCTCTGGATGAAAAGTGCTATATTTGTATAAAGTCTTATAATGTAGGAGTTTGTCTCTTCGGCTGTTCACGTTGGTTGGCGATCCCTTTTTTCTATCCGATTGTGTTTCAGTAGAGGGATATAGTCACTGAAGTGAATCGTGAATAGTTTGCAAACAGTGATGACCCAGAATGAACTGGCAGAGCTTAGTCACAATCAATCCATTGGTGGTGGTTATGAATTATGCTTATATTTTCTCTCAATGCCAACAAGGGACATTACTGTCTTCTAGAACGGTGTGAAATATTTACTGAACGTGGAACAAATATATACTGACCCGAACCTGGGGTTCAATTTTCAGTGTATTTGTAAACCACATCAATGTTTGGGAAAGATTCAGCATGAGGTTAGGTTGTCCTCACCTGCCATGCTTTCCCCTCCCTCTATCTATCTGGACACCTTCACTCAGCCTCAGGATCCATATCTCTGCCAGCAAGACCTGGAATCTCTTGTTACCTTACATATCTTCCGTGACCTCTCTCTACCTTCACCTGAGGTGGAGTGGCCTTTTCTATTCCCTACTTAAACCAGATGGAAACCCTCCAGATGGGCTGCCAGTTGAAAGATCTTCTGTGCATGAGGGACCCTGGGGGAGTTCTGTGAGCAGCACCTTATTAAGCATTTGGATTAGGGAACACACGCCAATTACAACCGCCAGCCAGCTGAGTCAGAGAGGCATTCCATAATCCTTAGCATGCTTAGCTCCAGGACCCTTGGCTTGCTGTCAATTCTCCTCTCCACAGAAGGCATAGACAGTATCTCAAGAGTCCTGGGGTTTGTAGGGAGGGAAGGATGTTTGTTTTCCCAAAACAATTCTTGTAAACAGCTAGGGAGGTGTCTGAGCTACTGCAATGATTATGATTTTTCCCTTCTTCCCTTGGTCTGTGGGTGCATCCTATTCTTGTGGGAGATCCTTTAGGGTTACAGGTCAGTAGCTCACACCTGATCTCTCACCTGGCTTTCAGGGGGCTAAGTATTATCTAGTGTTTGCTAGGGAAGTCAGGGAATGGGGCCACCTGACTCCAGGAGGAAAGAACAGGCATCTGGGCTTCCCTGAAGATATCTACAGTAAGGAGAGGGAAGGGTTGGGAGGAGGGGGGCTTGTTGCAAGGAACAGGACAGCTAGGGGTAGTTTGGAGAGGGTTAACAATGAGCTGCCTGCATAGGGGCTTCCCCATAGAGGTTTGAGGGAAAACCTTCCAGCCTGAGTAAATCAAGCTGCAAGACTGAGTTGTGAAACCCTTTGCAAACAAGCCTGCGGAGCTTTTGCAGCCTTACTTTCTTTTACTTTCGCTGGCCCAGCTCACATTTTTACCTGTGGTGCTAATGTCCCACAAGAGTAGGGAAGCCTAAACCACAGTAAATGTTGAGTCAGTTGGAGAGGACCGTGAGTAACTAGATTGGCACTATATTACAGAATTCATAGTCTGAGAGCTACAGCAGATACAAGTTTGTACAATGAGAAAGTTATGTGAGTAACTAACTTATCACAATACTTGGCACAGGATTTCTGCTATTCCTTCACAAATCTCAGACTCCAGGCTAGCTCTAGCAAGCAAAGGGAGTGAAATCAGGGCAGTGACTCAGGCTGTCAAAGCTGTATGTGCGCACAACATGACAGGCTAAGAATTCACCATCAGTGCTCCATTCTGCACCAGCTAGTTACTCTGTGCTTGTGTGCTTCCAATACATGCCAAAGCTTGAAATATAGTCTGGAAGCCATATAAGCCTCGTTACTACCTTGAAACAGAGCTACGGCAACTGTGAACCAATAGAGTTCATTTTAGGAGGTAATAGACGTGGCCCAGTTTTAGAGAGATCCATTATAAAATGTTGTGATAAGTAGTCTACGTGGTACAGAATAAACTGCCCAGGACTGTTTCTGATCTAGGTTTTGTGTCCTGGAGGGTCTGTTTTTGCTAGAAGCACTTTATTAAGCAGTGGGATTGAGGAACAAATATTCTGTTCCAGTTGAATCTGAAGCCTGTGTTCCCCAACAGGTGAAACTCCATCAGTGGCAGGAGTAGTGATCTGTGGTACAGAAAAGGCTCAAATGGGATAAGTATATAAATAGTTCTGGGGGGAAACTATTTGGAACTAAGGGTTTGAAAAATCTTATTGTAAACAGAACTTTAGTCAGTTCTGCCTGACCTACTGCCTGAGATGTCTCTAGTAAGCTAAAACTTCTTAAACTTGTTTCCACATCAGTAGTCCTACCACGGGGGAAAACTCTAAAATGGAAGTTGTTGAATTTTCTATTACATCAAATGCAAAGCTTTCTAAACATTCTTCTGCTTGACTAACCTAACATTTTTCTTTAGTAAAGTAAAATATTTCCAATTGCAAAAGCAGATTTTCCCTTTGTTCGTTTTCAGCATTAGACCTGATCCTTTTAATTCTTTGCTTTGCTCATCAGCATCTTGAGTTCAAGGGCACTTCCCTGCATCCTCACCAGTTCCTTATTAGGTAGGATTTGATATGTAAAATAATCATCATAACCTAGTCTGATCTCCTCATACTTTCCCTACTTTCTAATTGGTAATGAAAATAAAGCCAATGTTTGTTTCATTCCCATTTCCCCACGGAGATTTGTGTGTTTAATAAAAATCCAAGTCAGGTTGCAGCCCGGGCTTCATTCCAGGATTACATTATGCAAGACAATGGGCAGTAAGCAGCATGGAAAGCCTGGCTGTGAGTTTATTGTTGGAGCGCCGACGTTGTGATGTCTCCTCTGCTGCTGGGGTCAAAGGCAAGACTCTGACATCTTGAAGCTGGACAGCTGAGCAGCCCATTCTTTCACAGCTGGTTTGATCGGAAATGTCTGACAGCCAAAGTTGTGTTCAAAAGTCAGTTGAATTTAGATCACACATTTAAAATCAATTGTATACAGGTTAATCTCCTTAGTACCTTAAAAACAGACCTTTTCACTGACTTTAATGGGAGTTGGATCAGGCCCTAATCTTACTGCTATTCCAGTGAAACAAAAAAAGTTTGAACTTGACAGTGACAATAAGGAATCGGGATCAGATCCTCTGAACTACATCAATTTCCACCAGCTGAGGATCTGACCAGCATCTTCCTTTTATCTTGATATCAATCAGGATTGATAGATTTGATGTTTGGCAGGACTGGGGAATGGAGGGAGGGAATACTTAAAAGCAAATGTTTCTGTTTTGGCATGTATTTATGCTACATTTGACCCCAGTCCTGCCAACTGTTAATGTGCATGGAAGTTCTGCCCATGGGAACTAAACCAACTCCTACAGAAAACAAAGGAAAGATTCTGTGTTCAGATCCTACAGGATTGGGCCCCCATCCCTTCTAAAATGTGAAAATGATCATCTCACCATCATTATCAAATTGGCAAGGATGGAGAGACTGATGGGCTAATCAGGCAAATGGTGATTCAGGCATAACATGCACACAAGCCAACTGTTTAAAAAGTTGCGTATTTGAGCAAAAATCAGAAAGTCCTTGATTTGTTTTTGTTTTTTTCATAACTGCTCTGTTGTTCCAGTCCTTGTGACTTTTAAACTTGAACTCCTTAGAAACTTGAAGCTAGAAGCCAGTGATATATTTTTGAATTCAAGATGTGTATATACCCTTGTTGTAGAGTTGCTTAAGATATCTGTGCTGCTGACAATGATGTGGTTTTTATTCTTTTGAAATGATTACTTCTAAAGAATGAAATAATACGTGTAAAAGAGAGGTCAAATTTGAAGCCTACCAATGTTGAAAAAGGACTACGCTCTGACAATGGGCTGCAGCTCCGTCCTGGCAGTGGAGGATCTGCCCAGAGGTGTGTTCCAGCATTGTGACACAATGTCTTGTACGGCACCAAGCAGATGGCTATAAAACAAAACAAACTCCAAGCTCTGTTTCAGCTGGGTTGATGGGGTGGAGCTGGCCAGCACAGCCTAGAAAGTAGGTGGGCTGACCAGGGAAAGTGTACAACGGGGAGGGGCAGACCGTATGCTGATTCAGTGCAGCCTCTGAGTAGCCTCTGTCTGAGAAGTATCTATGGATCCCTAGTTGTAAACTAAAGCTGTGTCCTCCATTGGTAGGGTAGCAAGCATGAAAAGTTGGAACAGGAGGAGCCCCGACTTTTGGGACAGTCCCTCTCAAATCAGGACATCTGGTCACCCTATCCACTAGTTGAAACCCTGGGAAAGAGGTACAACCATTTTCTTTCCTTGGTGGTGAGTCGTCTCCTTCCCCCACCCCACCTGTGGTAGAGTTGCCCTTCTGTTCTAGTCAAGGAAGTACCATTTACATACATTGGGTCTTGTGCTCCTTATACACTGGGCATAACTCCATTGAATTTACTGGAGTCTTATACTGGTGTAAAATCATTGACAGCAGAATTGAGCCCAATGTTTTAAAACTGAAAATTGCAAACGAGTGTTGCCAACTCTCCTGATTTTATCACAAATTTCATATTAGGTGACTCTTTTCTTAAAGAATCTGCTCATGGAGTCATCTGAATAAATCAGAATCTACCTTTACTTCTTTTATTAATGAAAGTTTTTAGCCTTCATGAAAGCTTGAAATCCTGAACCCTGAAGGCAAATTAAAAAGAATCTAAAATGTATTTTTTAAACTAATTATTTTACAAATCATCTAATTTTTGGGAGGGAGCACAAAGGACTGACTCCATGACTTTTGAATTTTTAGGACTTCCAATACTGCCTTTCACGTAGTCAGACATAGGAAGCTGGGGATGTCTTCCACTAGGGTGTTTGCACACATGCTTTCAGTTAGATTGGGAGTGGGGGCGGTCTGTCTCTAGGTTGCAAACAACCTTCAAAGACTCTTCCTTCTCAACACCATTAGGAAAACTCAGAGTGGATCCCCACTAATAGAAATAAAGAGCCATAGGCTGCACTTTAAAGCATGAGCAAAGCTTCCTTTGGCAGCAAAGGGAGGTGCACATATGCATCCAGTCAGGGCTGTTCTTAGGATTATGGGGCCCTACATAGTAGTATTAAACTGGTGCCCCTATGCCTGACGGCAGCCTGGGTTCACAGCCCAGGGCAGGGGGGAGAGACAGCAAAGAATACTGAGCCGGCCGGCCACCCGCCTCATGGCGGCGGAGAGTCACAGACCCCCGTACCCTCTCCCTCATGCAGAATGCGCGGCACCAGCACATTCAGCTCTGTGAATACAGCCCCAGCCTAAGGAGACTGCAACGCGTGCTGGGTGTGCGGGAGCCATGGGCAGTGGGTGAAGCTGCCGCTTGGAGAGGCTAGCTCCCCAGCCCACCTCTTCTGCTTGTGGCCCCACCCATACTCCACTCCTGCTCCATCCCAGGCCATGCCCCCACTCTGCCCAGGCCCTGCCCTCTCCCCACTGTCTCCTTCCTCTCTTCCCTCCCCCACCCTGCTCACCCTTTTTTAGCTAAATCCCTGAACCCAAATGAAGCAAATGACATTTGAAATAAACACTCTTCTGCAATTTCTTTCTAAAGAAAATGGAGCATGTTTTCCACTGCATGCCAGATGGTGAAGACTGGACATGCAGAAGATACCTAATTAAAAGCACTAAATTTGGGAATAAAAAATATCAGTCACAGGTTTTTTGATATGCCCTGAAGTTTGTCAGAGATTTATTTGCAAACCCTTTGTAGGAAGGGTGAGTCAGCTGTCTTGCTGAATACAACATTAAATATTATGGAATACATGATGCAGCTCTTCTCTGTTTTACATTTTTTTTAATTGGTATTTCTAAGATGTTTTTATATTTTAAATGTACTCTTAAGCCTTCATAAAGTAATCATTCCAGCTTACTACATATTTAACTCACTGAAACAAAGACATTATTTTAAATTAATCAGTCACAGAGGTTTAGTGTGTTCATAACAATGTTCATTGCTTTTAGAAAAAGGGAACACTAATTTTAATTTACTTTGTGTGGTCTCCATAACAATAGACATGTTTATGAAATTTCACCAACTTTAAAAAATGTTTCCAAAGATTTTAGGCATAACAAAGGATTTTATAATTAATTATATCTTACTAAGTACTGATTTTTCTGGAGGGTTCTCTTAAAACTAGTTCATCCGATAGTCAGAAGTAAAGAAAGGGAAACTTTGTCCAGCTATCTGGCAGGAAAGGGGTGTTGTCCCTTTAAGGGCTCTCTTCAGTGGCGGGAGGGAGGTGAAGGGAGAAAGGGATGGACAGAAAGGACAGAGTTTGGAATCTTTATTTTATTTTAAATTTTTCTTTTTACTATAGTAATTATAATGTGTATTTTAGATAAGGGTGGTCTTTTGAAGGATTTATTTGAAAAACTATGTCTGAAGATCCAAGCATTTAAGGCAAAAGATGATTGTGCATCTAAGAGATGTGATTTTATAATCTTCACCAACTCACTAATGAAATATTTTTAAAGCAAATTTTAAACTAAGGTCCTGTAGACTAACATGTTCTGAGTAAATATTACAGTAATGCACAACTGTTTTTGTCAGTAAATTCAGAAACTGGCAGTATACACCTGGGAGTTGGCAAATGCCTGTTAAATGGCTTCATTACCACTTGAGTGGCTCTTTAACAGTTTCAATGTTGAGTTAATAGGTCTGGCTGGCTTTTTCACTTTTAAATTACTAGATCCCCTCAGGAGTAAAAGTCACCAGGCTGCAGCAGCTAGCTGTGGGAGTCTGCAGAAAGGGTCAGAACAGGAATAGGAAGAGTGGGGAGGTTGGACACTAAGACCTAGTGGTGCCCCAAATTTTCAGGTGCCCTACGCAGCAGTGTATGCTGCATATGCCTAAGGATGGCCTGCATCCAGGGGCCTAATTAGGCCTAAAACAATCATTACACAATTAGCAACAGTGTTACATAATGTAGTGTTGCTGAATTCAATGTTGCAGCTAAATGGAGAGTTTAATGATCAGTGTTACTTCGTGAATAATTTTTACTTACGTGAATTTGGACATGGAAACTTTCACTACCCTGTCTGCACTGAAGGGAAGAAGTTAACTTTTAAAAAATTGATATTTGAATTAAGGTGGTATTAAAATAGAATAGTGTGTGTGGATATGGGTTACAAATATTGACTGGGTTCAGGGGACACAGTAGTAAAATATTACCTGAGGTGTTAAAGTTTGCATGTGTCTGTAGAAAGTTCTTGGGAAAGGTTGAATATATAACCTCCAAAGGATCTGAGACAAGCTTGAGCTCTTCTGTGTAAGCTTGAAAGCTTGTCTCTCTCCCCAACAGAAGTTAATCCATTAAAAGATATTACCTCACCCACCTTTGTCTTTATAATATCCTGGGACTAACATGGCTACAACATCACTTGCACTTGTAATATAATTGCAATGCTCTAGGCCAAAATTTTCAAGTGACCAGTGATTTGGGATGCATCCTTTTTTGGGTGCCCAATTTTTGACAGCTTAAAGATCTTGACATTTCAGAGGGTGCATGCTCATCACTCTCTGGAAATCAGGCCCTTTAAGGAGTCTCATGTTGGGCACCCAAAATTCACTAGCCAATTATGAAATTGTTGGTCCTAATTTACATGTGGCTTTGTTTTCTCATTGTTCAGAAGGGGATAGAGAGAATTTTCAATAAAAGTACTTTTAAAAGGGGAGGAGGGGGAGAATTCCTTGTGCTATGTTGCCCGAAACTAATGGCACTATTGCATGATCAAAGGCAATATTTCAGCCCATTGTTGCCCTTAAACTCTGTTAATATTTGTTTTCTTAACTCCTTGCTAATGAGATGGGATTAAATAGAGCAAGTTTCTAGCTGGCTATTGTCCTTCTCTCTATCTAGTTCTGGAATAGGCTCCAGAGTCTCTGTCATTTGGCCCCTTCTTAATCCTCTCTACTTAAATGTGATCACAGCTACAAAGAGGTAATAAGGAAAAGTGGAAGTAAATGTACTGTTAACAGTATTTGAGTGTAGGGTCCTTATCAATTTTTGTACATACCAATGTTTATAATGAAATATGAAAAAAATGAGACTCTATGGTGGTATATAAACGTTTTAAGGTATGAGTGGCAGAGTCAATCTTCTTAACGTCAGCTAAATAGAGCGTGTGATCTCAGATAACATTAATTTCTTCAAAATTGGAGGCTTCAGAACCAACATGAGTGGTGCTCAAAAGCAATTAATTTAATATTTATAAATGTTACATTTGTATATTTGTAAATGGAAAATGATGTTTTGGTTACTTCTGAAATTTCAGATTTGTGTGTGTGTGTGTGTGTGTGTTCAGCAGCCCCTAGTGAAGAAGTATACCTAATTTCAAAATGACAGCTTATTTTCGTGTTCCCATTGAGCTATCAGTGAGTGATCTGTAAAAGGGGGTTGTAGAACTGCGGGGTTTCTTTTATGTCTTGCTTAATTTATCTTTGTGGCTACTTATTACAGAGCTTCAGGACAATGCATTATTGCATATATCTACACATGCTACAGTACCTATTAATTTCAGACAAAGATGAATACTTAGTGCTCTTTTGTGAATCTGGTATAGGCAGTCAAAATCTCTGAAGGGAGTTGTTAATGGAATTAGAAGTGGGAGCATCGCAGTATTATAAAAAGGCTAAGTTTTTATAAGAAGGGAAACACCCAAGTGTTTTGCATAGCTTCAGCAGTTTCTCAGCACCTGGAAAGTTCAAGAGAATGAATGATATTCTTAACCAGTTACAATTGATAGAAGCTGTGGATATTTTTAAAGAGTAGTAACTTATTCATCTTTTCCCTTTCTGTTGCTGCAAATGTGGGTTCACTTTATATCTACTTTTCTTTTTAATCCTGCAGTTGCTCTGGGTGTGTCTGAAAACTGTTTCCTATTGATAAAAAATTGAGTTTCTCAGAACAGCCCTTACCCCAGGAGCGCCATTTGAATCTGACTAACATACTGATATGTAGGCTTTAGGAAAAAACTGTCCAAAACTAGAGTCACAGGGCTAGATCATGTGGGTCTTACTCAGTCTTTGCTTAGCCAACTTCAGTGGGAGTTTGCCCTGAATAAGAACTTAATAAGGCCCTCAGGATTTGGCTGATAAATTTTAAAATTTAGAGATCAGAGAGCTATTTTCAAACATGCTCATTCACATAATGCCACCTCTTACCACTGTAGAACCTTTGGAGAAGGTAAGGTGAATTCAGTTTCAAGCTAACATCTTAGTCATGAATTTAGTACTGCTGAAAAGTGTTAGATTTCCAGTCCTGGAGTGAAGTGCTCTGTGTACAGCATAGGGAGCGGCCATGCAAGCTTCCTTACAGTGCCCTGCCAAAATACCTCAACCAATTCCAGATCCACTCTAAGAGTGAGGATATTTCAGTTTCCATTGCCTCTTGAGCCTGGTGTCTGATGGAACTGCCAGCTAGGATGCCACCTACTGACAGTTGTGGTGGTGGTTGTGCTGTGGAAAGAGAGTTCACACAGGTAATCTCTCTGTTTATGTTGCACTTTGAATGGAAGGGAGGGTTAGGAGGAATAGGTGGAGGAAAACACTTGCTGGGGAAGCTGAACAGAGCTTTATGACAATGAGACTGAAACAGGCACTTCTGATGCACTCAAGCTACATTTACCCTTGGTGCTGGAGGTATGATTCCCAGCTCACATAAACATACTCACACTAGTTCTCAACTTGCTAAACCTACTAGCATAACCTTGGTAGCATGGGCAGCGGCAGTACATGCTAGCCACCCTGTGTACAAGCCAACCTGAACCCTGTGACTGTGTACTCAGAGCAACTAGTCCTTGATGCCACTTGCTTCTACCTGTGCTACCACAACTGCATTACTATTTTTAGCATGCTAGGTGGATGAGAGTGTGTGTGTGTGTGTCTGAGAGCTGGAAATCACAGCTTTAGCTCCACTGTAGACATAGCCTCACTCCTGCTTCTCCAAGTGGCCATGTGGGTCTCCAGTCATAAGCTACAATAAACAGCTGGTCCAGTCTGGAACTATACCTCCACAAGTTAAGTGTTTTAAATCTGTTTCCAGTATATGAATATAATATGCAAAACACAAATTCTGTGAGTATAGCCTCATTCTTCCACAGCCCTGCATCAGCAAATTGTCTGCCAACAAATGCCATTTTTCTCAGAGGTATTTGTTCAGACTTACTCAATTTATGTGAAAAGTCTTGGCCTGCTCTTCACAAGGAAGGATCTGCAAGCATTTACTATTTGCAATTTGAGCAGTTGGGATGGAACAGTTCTATGTAAAGCTGGTCAAAATCTTTCCATTTTCCACTTTTTTTTTTAAATTTTTTATTTTTTTACAGCTTTGTGAAGAATGTTTCCTTTTCTGACCAAGCAGCTCCAGTCACATGCTGTTTACTATTCCTTGATTAGATAAACAAAAGAAAGGGATGCTTAGGATTGCCCAATCAGAATTTGTTTTCCAGGGTTGGGCTGCAACACTTGTTTTGCTACCTTTGACCATTCCCAGTGGCACGCTGGCGGTGCATCCTATTTGGAGACTGTGAACATAGAAACAATTGAAACAAATCTGTTTAAAATTCTAAATGAAGAGGCTTTGACAGCATTCACCCCACTATGGTCTTGTCTATAGGAGGGAACTTTAGTGTGTGGGGGCAGGGAGACACAAATCCCTGCTGTTAGTAAAGCCAGTGGGGATGGTAGGTAGCTCATGTTGCTGTTCAGGGCAACGGCACCTGTTTTACTCCTCACTGCTCCAGCAAGGACTCCCTAGGCTTCCAGCTCCCCAGCTGTTGCCTTTTTGGACATCTTATTCCCTTCTGACTGCAGTATTTCCAGGCTGTACAGTTGCCTCCCTTCATTGTGTTATCCCCAGCAGAGACAGGTTGCCCAAGCACATCTGCTTGCTTTCTCTCCAGAGACTGATAGATTGTCAACAGCTAGAAGTTAAGACATAACTCTTTCTAAGCAAGCCTAATTTATTCTTCAGGTAAAAAGCACTACAGAGTAAACCTATTAAAAAGAACCTACAGACCTGCTCATAAGTTTACCAAAGGTTACCCCAACTCTAATATAGTAAAAGCAGTCCTTCAACATCCCACCCTAGGGCTTTCCTGTGTGATCACAAGTTCATCACAAGTTCAGCTCAGAACAAGCACACATGTTTCCTCTACCCTTTATTCAGTTCTTTGATCTGGTTTTACCAGAAACAGGTAATTAATACACAACGGGTCTCTCTTCCTGGGGCATGGCTTCATAAAGTTGGCTTTGAAGGGGAGAATTTGCTTTCCCCTCATGCCCAGGTATTTCCTAGGAAATCCATTTTAGGTGTTTTGTTCCCAAAAGCCCTTAGAAGTTCTTAATAACTCCCAGAGATTGTATTAAAAATGCAATTGTGAATGTGCTATTGTAGAATTGTATGTATGTAATTTCTCTAGGAGACCTAATGCAACCATCCCCAAAGGGTTTAAACCTAATTTTAAATGAAGCTCATTCTGGATATTGTCAGTATGTCACAGCTCAGACCATCCTTTCTATCACCTGCTCCTCAACTCTGATATTGCCTATACTATAAGCAGTATTATTGGGGGGGGGGGGGAATGACACAATTTCCTTCTCCTTGTATCTAAACAAACTGACTGTACAGTCTTTATGAAAATATAAGCTTGAGCTTCTCACTACCTTGTTTTGCTCTTCAAGTGCCAAATCCTGAGTCCTAGCTCAATTTTTACTGAATCTTACTCCAGCCAACCCGCTCTCACTGACTTAGCGAGAATTTTGCTTGAGTAAGAATTAATAGTTGCAAGAGACTTCAAGTATTTTTGAAAAAGAGAATGAGTCTAGGTGCATTGAGAGAGGTCCATTGCGAAACACACAACCGCACTCCTAACATACTAGAAGGATAAATAATTCAATTTCTATGAGTAAAAATAACTGTGAGCCTATAGGCCCTTGCAGTACATTCAAACAGATTCCACTTTGTAACTAATTTCCTGCTTGTTTCCTTGTTACTGGCTGATCAAAAGAACGACATTGTACAGCACCCTTCAATGTTAAGGAGAGTAAAGGAAAAAATAACTATATAGCTTAAGGATGAGAAGCTATCAAATCTACAGAAATCAACAGACCTGTGTTGAACATGTGAAGCTGAAGTATAATTCTATTTTCTCAGCAAATGGAAATATTAGTTCTAGTAATATATAACTGTATTCGGTAAAACTGCTCCCAGTCTCTTTAATAGAAACAGAACATTTCAAAGCTTAGTTTGAAGAGACAGGAACACTGCCAATGGGATCTGATATAATAACCCAGATGTCCCATTGGGACCCCAGGGACTTTAAGCCCCATACTCACTACTGTAGCATCGCTGTAATGCATTGTTATGCTGGAAGTCTTAATGACTATCAATCGATGACCTGGATGAAGTTGATGGTTGTACTAAGCATGCCTCATTCAGGCTAAACAAAGGAGCAATTAAATGCTCCTTTGTGTAGTGATAACTGAAACAATAGAAGCCATTGCCCAAGACATTGACCAGCACCATGAGGCCTGGACAGAAGCAAGGTCATGATGGTTGAGGGGTTCCCCTGGGAACTGATTGCAAATGCAGAGGCTGGGGCATTGAATCACTACAGCTGTGTGGGTCTCATAGGCAGAAAGCTGACAGAGTAAGAGAAACAGCCATGAGCGTGGATATTTATCTACATTATTGAGTGTGTACCCATGTCCTGGTTCACATGTATGTGTCAGTGCATTAGCTAAACCTGGCGTCCGAGCCAACACTGCAGAGCCGCATACATGCCATACACCATGTAGCAGTGTCCAGACTGATGCTGTAGGTACATGGTGTTTTATGCTTGGATTTAGGGGTGTAGATCCTATAGTCATTAGTGTCCTCACCACTGAGGAGCTACTCTAGTATTTAGCTTGTGGCATATTGTGGGAGAACTCTTCTGTCCTTCTTCGATGTCTGTGTGGAAACGTTTTCAACCCACACATTTAAAATGTGCCCCTTCCCCATTTTTAAAGGAACTTCCAGCTATGAATGCTGCTCACTTCTGTCCATTACAACCTGGGGATGAGCCAGGGATCCATTTGATCAGCTGTTCTTGCTTGTGGGGTGAATGGTTGATTTAGCAGAGCACACTTTTGGTGAGACGGTGGATGGCATTATGGGTACAATTTCTGAGACTAAGAAGGGACTCATTGGTTGGGGTTCATTTGTGGCAGCCTGGACACAGCTAATGAATGCCACAGTTGGGTAGGATGACCAGATGTCCCGATTTTTATAGGGACAGTCCCGATTTTTGGGTCTTTTACTTATATAGGCTCCTATTACCCCCCCCAACCCCCACCCCCATCCCGATTTTTCACACTTGCTGTCTGGTCACCCTAAAGTTGGGGCTTATTTTCTATGTATAGACTGATGTTCCTGGTGTAGGACAACTCGCACAGTGTGATGAGACCACATCATCCTGCAGACCTGGAGCCACAGAACTTCCCAGAACTTCCACAGGAGGAAGCAGACCTTCCAGGGGATGTGTGAGGAGATTGCTCTGACCTCCAACCCCAGAACAGTCAATTGAGGAAGGCCATACCAGTACAGAAGCAGTTTGCAACTGCCCTCTAGAAGTTGGCTACCCCAGGCTGCTACAGGTCTGTGACTAACCAGTTTGGTATTGGCAAGTCAACTGTGGAGGTTGTGGTGATGGTGATTTGCCAGGTGATGATTACTGTGACTTACCCATATGTGGCTGATATTAGAAATATACCAAAAATAATATGTATGAAGTGCTCTATCCATGCCAGTCCTAGGATATTAGTGAGACAAGGTGGGTGAGGTAATATCTTTTATTGGACCAACTTCTGTTAGTGAGAGAGACAAGTTTTCAAGATACATACAGCTCTTCCTCTGGTCTGGGAAGGGTACTCAGAGCGTCACAGCTAAACACAGCATTGAACAGATTGTTTAGCATAAGTAGCTAACATATATTTCGAGGTACCATTCAAAGTGAAGTGGCCTGTTAACACCCCTCCAGTCCTAGGGGGAAAAGAAATGGGGGGGAGGGAGAGGCAGAAGCAGCTGCCAGAACACCACAATCAGCTTCAACAATCGACAGACAACTATATACAAAAACTCACAGATCACCACACCTACCTTCTTAAATCCAGTAACCACTCCAAACACACAAAGACATATGTTCTCTGCAGCCAGCTGCTCAGATACTACAGAATATGCTCTGAGGAGAAAGTTCAGGATATACAACTTAACATACTCAACCACCTTCACCAGACAAGGACCCTACACCAGAGAAGTAGATTACATCATGGATGGGCCACCCAAATACCCTCAGAGAACCTGCTTCAATACAGAAATAAAACCCTTACTGACTGCGCACCTCTTGTTGTCACCTACCACCTCACATTGGAACCCATATGGGGTATCCTCAAACTACTCCAATGGGGACCCCATCTTGAAAGAAATCTTTTCTGAACCCCCACTTCTAGCCTTAAAACTACCCCCGAGTCTCTCCAATTTCATCATCAGAAGCAAGCTCCCTACAAACCAGGACACACCAACTCAAAGCAGCACCAGACCCTGCCAGAACAACAGATGCAAAACCTGCAGACATATCTCCACTGCTACAATGATCAACACACCTTTCAAGATCCATGTGTCCCACACATGCCTGTCACATGCATGAACCTCATCCTGTGCACTAAATGCCCCAATAGCAACTATGGGGCTGAAACCAGATAACCACTACTCTCTTGAATGAACTCTCACAGGAAAATGATAAAAGACAAAAACACCAAATCACCTGTCAGTGAACACTTTTCACAAAGAGGCCAGTTATAGATTATCAATCAGCCTTCATCCTCAAAGAAAACCTGCACACACTTTCAAAAGACAAACCTGGAAGCTTAACTTTGCTAGACACTAAAAATCATGGACTAAATAGAGACACACTCAATTTATGGCTTATTACAATTTCTATAACTCACTTTCTTTCCTCCCTGTGACTCGAGGGGTGTTAATGGCCCACTTCACTTTGAATGGTCCCTTGAAATATATATTAACTACTAAACAATCTGCTCCATCTGGTATTTAGCTGTGAGGCTCTAAGTAAGTTTCCCAGACCTGAAGAAGAACTCTGTGTAAGCTTGAAAGCTTCTCTCTCACCAATAGAAGTTAGTCCAATAAAAAAATATTACCTCACCCACCTTGTGTCTCTAATGGAAACAAGTAAAAGTTTCACTGAATTATTTTATGCAAGCTTCTCATCTCAACAAGCTTTTATGCAAGCTTCTCATCTCAACAAGCTTTTATGTAAGCTTCTCATCTCCGGACAGGGTCTAATATTGAAGTAGGGTTTTGAAGTTCTGGTGTGGAAAAACTCATATGAACTCAACAAAAGATCTAGCAACAGTCTACATCAGTGTTTCTCAAACTGGGGTCTGTGGACCCCTGGGGGTCCATGAGGGTACTCCATGGGGTCCGCTGGCCCTCCTGATCAACTCCTCCATCTCCTTCCAGCGCCTCCTGCATGCCCAGGAACAGTTGTTCATCAGCATGCAGGAGGTACTGGGAGGGAAGGGAAGAAGTGGGGATGGGGCACACTCAGGGGAGGGAGTGGAAAGAGGTGGGGAAGAGGAGGGGCCGGGGTGGGAAAGGGTGGGGCCTGGGGCTGAGCGGGGGATTTGGGGGTCCATGAAAAATCTTAAATCAAAATGGGGGTCCTTGGGTTGCTAAAGTTTTGAGACCCACTGGGCTACATAATAATTTTCTCCAAGAGTCAAAGTTCTTCTATTTCCTGTAGAGGAAAGATAAACTGATTTATTTTAATGGCCTACTGGGCCAACTATTTTTGATTTTCACAGGGCTTGTTTACACTTGGAATGCTACAGCGGCACGGCTATATACTGTAGTGCTTCAGTGTAGACATTACTTATGCCCACAGAAAGGATTCTCCCACAGGTAATCCCCTCTCCAAGAGATGGTAGCTAGGTCGACGAAAGAATTCTTCTGTTGACCTAGCACTGTCTATGTGGGGACTTGGGTTGGCTTAACTATGGTGCTTAGGGTTGTGGATTTTTCACAACTCTGACCGATGTATTTAAACTGACCTAATTTTCTAATGTAGAAAAGGTCACACATAAGTACATGTTTGTCTACTGTATTTATAAGGCTCAGATACTATGCTCTGATGGGCATCTCCCACCTGTAATAGAAAGAATGGTATCTCTCCCTTTTAACTCCTTCAGTCTGTGTGAGAAATAGTTTGGTTTGTTTGTAGGGAGTGTGTATGAAGATCTTAATGAGAGAAAGAAAAGATGAAGTGAATTTCACATTTTAGCTCTGATTGTGGTGTCATCTTTTTCTCATTGGAGAGTAAATTTCATAGTCTAGGAACAGCTGTCAAAGTTCTGTCTTTTGTGCTCACAAGCCATCATCCCTTGCTGGCTGACAGCTTCATTGTTCCAGTGCAACACAGCTGCTATAGCAGATCATGGGGACAGAGGAAGAGGTGATCGGTCGGGTACACTGAGCTGATCCCACGGAAGGCTTTGAACACCAGGCTATGAGCTGGACTCTGTATTCAGTGGAAAGCTAGTACAAAATGGGGAGTACGAGGGTAATGTGTTCATGGTGACCTGGCTGGGTATGTGGGGCTTTATTCCTAAATATGAGTTGGAGATCATGGGACACCAATTGTCTGATAGGAAAGGGTACAATCCTCTGGCCAACCACAAATGGAAATAAGCATCTTTTTTTCTCTGTTAGCTATTTGTTAAATCAAGCCCCAGGCTTGGAATTCTCCTGGGACATACAATATGAGGTCAGGTTTTGTCAGGAGGACTTCCATTGTATCAAATTTGAACAGTTGCTGGCAATACATCTAATAGATTTTGGAGCATGTCTGCAGTGAATAAAGAACTGACAGAAACAATATTGTTTAAGTTGGTGTCTTCCTCAATTATATCCTCCTCTTCAGTACGCACCTCGCTGTAGCTTTGAATAGTAGGCTATATCTATAGCTGTGAATAATCTGACGTTGTCTCAGTTGCTTTGCTGGGACTCAGCACTTGAGCTGAACATATTCTATTTATGCTCTGTGACTGAAGCAGCAAGTCTCCCTCATCAAGAGAACAATCACAAAGCTGAACTGAAATTACTCATGGCTTGCTGCATTTGCATTCAGCAGGAGTGCCTATGCATGGAGACCGCTCATGCTGCTGAATCACCAATTGTGGTTTGCCTCGGCATAATAGTGAAAGGTGATGGATATGAATAATGCTAAAATCTATCCTGTGTGTAAATCTTATTCTCACGGATATGCAGACATGTGGGACCTTGCCATGTCAACAGTAATTCCACCCCCTACCTTTCTTCCCCTACAGTCAATTCTAAAGCAATTTGCATGTGAATCCCCATGGGTTCCCCTTGCAACACTGGGTCTGACCTGCTAAAAGCAGGTCTCCAAGCCTTTCAATCATCTTATTACACAAAACAGCTAAATAATCCTGCCTGCCTGAATATAAATGATTTGCAGACGGAAAGAAAGGGCAGATGGAGCGCCTTGTGCAGAGCTTCTGCTAGGCAGCCGTATTGGCTGCATTCTGAAATGGAGTGATGGATTTCACAGAAAGTGGAGAAGCCAGGGAAACACTCTCAACATCCTGAAATACGCAGAGGGCCCTAGAAATTACTCTAAATTCCCCAGTGAATGTAGTAGACAGCTAATGTGTCAAGACAGGGATTCCTGTATCTGTCTCAGGAGATTCCTCTACAGGACACTTTCCTAACACGTAGACACATCTTCGTTGGCACCCCTGATTGTTTGTTTGTTTTTAATTGAATCAATTTTTCACACTAATCATTAGACTTCTCATTATGTGTTGGACATTAGATAACACCGCTCAGCTTAATTACATTAAAATATGGATGCACAGACCTTGCCTGAAGGCTCAACTGGTAGCACAGCATGCTGTGGTGTGGGAGATTACATTTCAGACAGCAGACTTATCAGAAAGTTTCATGCTACAGGCTGTCGGGGGCTTGGGGCTTAATGCTTCTATTTTGCAGAGACTAGGATTCAGTCCACCATGTATCACTTGTATTATACAGCAGATGGCTATAATAGGCCAATATCACAGCCTTTGTAACTGCTGTCTTGTTAGCTTTGGGGCTAGGCTATTCAAAGAAGAATATCTAGGCCCATCATTTAATCGTCTACTTACACTACAGCACTTGTAGTTACATAATGAGCAGGCTATTTTTTTTTAACATAGGGATTCTCATAATGAAGTATCAAACGCCTCATCTGTAGCAAAAAAATTCAGTTAGATAATAAACCGTAACAAAGAGCAAACTAGATAAGAATGAGCTGATGGTTTTTTATACAGCATCCTTCACAAGTATTGTAGGGCATTTAATAATACAATTCAGTTAATACTATCCAATAGTTATAGTTGCTGCTGGCAGCTGCTTATGGGGCTTGAAGGCTGCCTGGAAATTCTTCTAAGTAGGGTAAACTCAGAGTTTATTGCACCTGTGCTCTCCAGTGTCTGCTGTTGCATAGGAAAATGTAAGTTGCTGGTCATGATCTGGACTGTAGCTATCTCAGAAACTACCTTTCTGCTCACCGGTATTAAATTTGGAAGGAACTTTCTGGCTAGATAGCCATGTAGGTTGAGGGTGTTGGGACCACAGCATTTTTACGGCTTGCCTATATGGCTAATTGGAGCCTGCTAAGCTCGGGTATAAATCTACAGTTCTCCAGTGTGCCATGCCCTAACTGTCTGTGTAGACCCTGCTGTTGCACACTAAACGTTCCATTGAAACGGTAGGTCAAAGCGCACGATGGAACTTTTAGTGCACAGAAACGGCTTATACAGACAGTGTGCAGCACACTGGAACACTAGCTTTATACCCCAGCTAGCTGTGCACTAACTTGTCTTATAGACCCTCCTCTAGTAGTAGGCTCTTGCCTCTGGACTTTAATCTACTGGAAATACATCTGAATCTCACCTGAGCATATTCAAAGTGAGAAACAAGATGCATGTTTGTCTGAGTTTTTCGCTAAAAGCAGGCACTAGAAAATCAGGAGATAGTTGAAGTGTCCCATCTCTCCCCTCTTGTATTCTAATTTGAGTACTAGTGCAATGTCTGTTTTAAACTGCACCAATTAAAAGGAAGGATGCTTTCTTTTGCAATAAGCACTGGACTGTGTTCAGTTACTGACTCTGCCACAGACCTCCTGTGGGACTTTGGAAATATCACTTTATCTTTCTGGAGCTCAGTTTCCCCTCTGTAAAGTAGAGGTGATAATACTTCCTTTGTCTGCCTTGTGTATTTTAGCTTGTAAACTGCTTGGGACAGGTATTGTCTTTCGTTATGTGTTTGTACAGTACCTCACACAATGGGACCCCAGTGTTTGTTGAGATATCTAGAAACCACAATAACAAAATAAATCAGTTAAAGGAAACCCAGTGGTTTTTATATGCCTTTTATGAGACTAAAATTTAGTGTTCAAAGCAGGCTTTGAATGGTAAACATTAAACAAATGGAAAGTCCTTCTCATTTATCTTCCCCTGCCTCTAGTAACTAATCACTCCATTGTTTCAAAGGGATGGTGTTTCTCCCAGTTCTTTCTCATTTGAAGCCAACAGGGTTTAGTTGATTCAGACAAGTATAGTCTCAATATTAGTTATTCTTTTTCCTGGTAACCTAATATGACACACACCAGAATGTTCTAAGACCTTTTCATTTGGCCACTAATAATCAAAGTAATGTACGACCAAGAAAGAAAGGTGTTATTTCTCCCCCCCCCCCTTATTCTTCTTAGAGGCTTTCTCTCTTGGTAGACCCATGACTGTTTTTATAGCCTGTGCTAGAGTAGGTCTAGACCAGGACCCACACTCTTAGGGGTGGGAACTCTGCACGCGCGCGCTCTCTCACTCACACTCACACCCACACCAGCTACAACTTTCCCTGCCTGCTGCCCCTAGCGAGGTAGTGTGCAGCACTCCCACTCTTGCAATGGGAATTATAAGCACAAGGCACTTTAAGTTTGGAATATTAGTCTCTACCATCTTGGTGACAGCAATTGAGCACTTAGAACCAAGGGTTATGAAGGAATATTCTAAGTTCTTTTCTTTCCAAGGTTCCCCTGATTGAGCTCCATCTCTGGCTAGTTTATCGGTCTTTCCATTTTCGATCGAATAGGGTTTTGATTTGGAATGGGCTTTGACCTTCTTTACCATGACTGGCCATCCTGAGGTAATGATTTTTAATGTCAGGTCACGGATGTATTTTAACAGTGCTGCATGTAATTGGGGACCCATCAGAGGATGTGGACCCATTTGTTTCCCAACAGGGCAGGAACTCAATGAGAGAATTGCACACCCAAGCGGAGTCTGAAAACAAACCAATACTCTGGTATGATGTTTTAAGGGAGGCCTGTACACAGCACTCCAATACACAAGCCACCGCTGCTAGCTCAGCATATAGGGCTGAATGAGGGGTACAGCAGTATTCTTTTTCCCAACGCTCTCCTTTGGGAGGAATGACATAAATCTCAAAGCTGGTGCATGAATTCCCTTGAGGATCCTGATAGCTTTATTCATCCACAAAGAAGTGGTGCCCTTTAAAGGAACCTTTTTCTTGGATTAGAGGCAGGAAGAAGACTCTTTCTACCATTCCCTTTGGACTCTGTTCGTTTGTGTTTGGACAGTCATGGGGCTCTCCTTGATATAGTAAAGCTGTGGGCAGCAAAGATGGCATCCTAACAGGTTTTACTGCAATATCCTTCCCCTGTTACAATAAAGCCCAATGGGCTATGCGGGCGTTGGAAACTTGCCCATCTTTAACCCGATTAGATAGCAGAAACTGAAGGGGTGTGTGAAATGAGTGTAATATGATTGGGCTGAGAGCAATTAGGAAAGCAAAATGCTGTATGGCCCAACTAGTGGCCAGTAAGTACTTCTCACAATAAAATTTAAGTGGCAACCCCCTACCACTAAAGATACTGTGGGTCTTCCACTTGGGTCTCTTCCCAAAGGACCAGGTTGTTCCTCTGTGTTCTCAGAACCATCTCTGCACTAGCTAGCTCTCTCTCTCCTTCTTGTCACTAGCCCCATGGGCTGATCAATTTCTGTTGGTTCCATTAACCCAATAGGGATAGGAACTGCTGCTGATTCATCTCCTGTCTCTCCTAGCTCCTTGGCCATAATCTGTGGGGGCTCCTCCTTATTTACAATCTCTGTCTGGACCCAGGTGCTTACGGTTGCAGGCACTCCTGTGGTCTTTCCCATACACCTTGCCTTACCCTTTCTGAGTGAATCACAACTGTCTTCTAACTTTATGATCAGACCCAATAACCAACCGCGCTCTAGTTTATAACATTCCAAGAGTGTTTTTCTGTCCACTGTCAGCTTACTAAGGTCATACAACCTCTCGCCCCCACCCCCAGGTCTTCTTGTGGTGCTTCATTTGTTTAAACCTTTCTTTGATAGGCATTCGAGCAGTGTTAATGAGTGAGCAACAAAACTCCCTCTTGAATTTTTCTTCCATGCTTCCTATCACCTCATCTCTGCCCTCATAACCAAACTGTCTCTTCTTCCGATGAATACACATTTTCTTGATGACAGGCTCAATTCCTAAATTTTGTGCCATTTCTTTGGCAGCAGTGATGGCATCTTCAAATCTGCTGTCTCTCTAGACCACAATGAAATCAAGGTATCTTCTCATCAAAGTAGTAGTGCTCATGATGTCCATCGACTGAGTTTCTAATGCCTTAGTTGCAATGTTTACTTGGAACAAGATACCATGCCAAACTACAACTGAGACCATAAATTTGAAGTCAGTGATCTGGTTTGCCAGGCTTTGTGTCTTGTGTCAGATTACGGCTTTAGCTTTATTTGACTGTGCCAGTTCCATCAGGGTGTTGTAAACCTCAATCACTTGGTACCTCACTGGCCTTACACTGTCAACGCGGCTCTCCCAGCGAATGTCAATTAGAGGCTTCATGGTCAGATTTTTGTCCTTTAGAGCATGGAAAGACCATACTGAAACCAAAGGAGTCTTGGTGTCTTTCACTTTTGACATGGTCCTTTCTGTCAGAATTCTCAGTGCTAAAGGAAACACTTTTTTTCTTGACACTATTTTTGTCCTTGTGAACTTCTGGGGGCTTATCAATTTATTTCTCCTGATTTCCAAATTCTACTGGTAATCTTAAAGTATTTCACTGGAGGTTTCTAACTCTGTTAAATAATTAATCTCTGCTTCTAAAGAGTCCCCAGAGTACATATGCAGAGATCTAGCCTCCATAAGAACATGTAATCTGATTAATTGGTTGATAAATTGTTCACTCATTTCTGTCTAGCCTCTGGAAGTCATTTTTGAGAATTTAACTGATATTTTTTTGGTGACTTCTTCAGCAACAAAAGAGCTATCATTTCTTGTGCATGATGGCTAAAATTATCCTCTGTCCAACTACATTACTGTTAGGGTGACCAGACAGCAAGTGTGAAAAATCGGGAGGGGGGTGGGAGGTAATAGGGGCCTATGTAAGAGAGAGACCCAAAAATCAGGACTGTCCTTATAAAATCAGGACATCTGGTCACCCTAATTACTGTGGTATTCCTGAAGGGCTTGTCTTGTATGTTTTGTATGCTGTCCTGACTGAGGACACGTTTTTATTAGCCATAAAATAATTTGTTAGAGGGCATAGTCCAGCTGTTCCACCCTTCTCAATTTAGCATTTGTAGAAAACAAGGAAAATTTTTTGAACTGATTTAATTAAAAACTTAATAGTGGAGTTGCAACCTGTCTAGTTTGGTCCTTACACCAACACAAATCTAAAATGTTCAGTAAACAGAGCACCGTAATATTTTCACGTTCTCACTCATGCTTCTGAGCTTGTAACTTTTTGCTATGTTCCTTTTTATATTTGCATCCAGGTAGCCTCATAATATCTATTGGGAGCTAAACGGGAATATTGGCCCCACTCATGCAAAGACATAAATACATGCATACTTTTATTCACGCAAGCACTCCCATTAACTTCAATGGGAGTAATGTGCAAAAGCTATGCTCACGCTTACGTCTTTATGGGATTGGAGCAATTGTTTGGCACCAACAGGCTTGTATGTAATTGAAGATGTGATCTTACACTTAAGTCTGAAAATAGAATTGTATTTATTGGTTTAGCTGAGATATGAATAAAATCAAACATGAATTTCTGGGCCTGACCTGTAGTCTCATGATCAGTTGTGTCATGCTAGGTAACTTTAAGATACCAATTCTTCCAGTCTACCAAAACTGCAAGAAAGAAAATTAATAGTCTCCTATCCGGGCCCTGAAATTATGAGATAAATGTTCTTTAATGATTGACTCATGGTAAAAAAATTACTTGCTCTCGGATTCTGCATCAACATAGGCTGATGAGAGAGATGTGTCTTTATGGTTGGGGGCTATTCATCCACTAGAAGCCCAAAAGCTCTGATTAATTGTACGAGTTTAGTAACTGTCTCCAGGAACACATCTGGCAAAAAATCAAAATGAAATAGTAGCTTAATTATAAAATCAAAAGGCCAAATTCACCCCTGATGTAACTCCACTGAAACTGGATTCAGATTTCCTCTTTTCATGCTTTAACTGTGCCTCAGCATATGGTGGTGGTGGGGGGGAAATAGTTAATAATAATAGGGGTGATTCTTGATTGTGCAAGAAATTGCTGTAACAGAAGTACAAGATATCTTAAACTAATACCTTTTATAGAACAACACAAAAACACTTTTTGATTTACCCCCCTCAGATTGGCAAGCAGCGCTGGCATGGGTCCTGCTTCCCTTCCATTCCCCACAGCTCCCTTATGTATAGGCTAACACCTATAGTAGTGCTCATCCTATGGAATCCTTATGTTCCGTAAGTGCATGGTGTCTGGCCTTTTCACAGTGGGCACTGTGGGGAGAAAAGTGGGGCTCCCTCTGCCTTCTTGTTTCCCTTGTGGAATTGTGCAGGGGCTGGGCATAATCTGGTTTTAATGTTGGACCTGAAAAAACTCCACCAGTTCTGATCACAGCTGAACTTCAGGAAAGTTCAGACCCAGCCCTGGAAATGAGTGTTGTGGCTCAAGCCTCGTGGGTAAAATATATCTGAAGGAAAAAGAGCATGCTGATAGACTTTAAATAGAAATCAATAATTCTAATTACTAGCAAACTGGATAAGGAGTTACGTTATTGGCTATCCAGGGAGAGGGGTTATCCAAGAAAGGGGTATCTTGTAATAGCCAATGTGCTTCCTAACTTCATTGTAAAAGAGGAAGGAATAAGGACCGAAGAAATCAATGCAATCTCAAGCTATGGACAGATGTGGTCTTGAACTCTCCCCTCCCCCCCCGTTTCTAGACTTTGCGCACTCCATTTGTTCTGTAAATAATCATTAATACTTCAATTATTCCTTTAGCATCTTGAAACCTCAGTGGTCTGCAGCAAGATCCAAAGCCGCCTCCTTCCACCTGAACCTTTATAGATAATATCCACAGAAAAGAAAACCCTGGAGGAATGTCACCTTTCAATCTAGGGCTTGATTCTTCTCGCAGTTTTATGCTGGTGTAGCTCCTTTGAGTTACTCCCAGGTTATGCCAGCATGGGTGAGAGGAGAAAAAGGACCCTAGTCTTCAAAGAGATGGCCGGACTGCTAACAAGAGCTACTTGAAACATCATAACCTCTCTCTAGGTGTACTGAAAATCATTCTGGGAGCCAGAAAAAGAATTGGCAAATTTAGTCCTTGTGGTAAATGAAAAATGGTTTGCTGTATTCAAGGAGATAAAGAATATGCTCTAAGGTTTTACCCTCTGGAATCATTCATTAGTAGCTAACAAATCTCTTTCATTCTGATCTTCAATACAAACCTATTACAGTTCATTTAGCATCCATTAACCTTGGTGAAAAAAATGGAAATTCGCTCTATTTGTGTCTGTCCTATCCTGCTTTCTTTTATGAGGATATTGAAGAAATTGAAAGGAATAGGCATTTTTCTATTTCATTGACATCTTGCTAATTACAATATAATAGCAACCTGTAACATAATACCGATATGTGGGGGCAAAGGGAAAAGAAAAAGATAAGGTCCCGTATGTTTTCTGATTTTTTTTTCTTCTCTGTTCTAAGATTTTTTTTCTTCATGACATTAATGAAGTCAGTTAAAAACCTGCTATCTTGTCCTTCCTCCTCTGGAGAAAAATGCTAATAGTTGCTATGTGACTGATGTTTATTTGGCCTAAGGAACTAAATGGAGGACTTGATCCTGTATGAAATGAGTGTGGCACTTCCATTGCCTTCCATAGAAGTTGTCTGAGCAGAATGCATGTAGGGTATGGCTATGGAAGCTGAATTACCCTCTCATCCATCGGGATGGATGACATGGAAACGGGGGGGAAAGTTTTTATGGTATATAAACTTCATTTGTGATCCATGGACAAGTATATTGTCATGTCTTCTGAAATGATGTGTGAAATAGAAAACCATAGTTACGTTCCGTACCATGTGGAGGTGGGGAAACCTGCAGAGGACAGAAAAAAGCGAGTTCCACTCATAAAGTTTTCCACTGCATTATTCTCTTTAGTGGCTATCTTCCCAGTTCTGCCAATAAGCCTCTTTCTCTTTCTCTCCATCTGAGGCCTAGTTCATGCAAAGACCACCTGGAGGCAATGCCAGGCTTTCCTACTGAGAATGACAGCACTAATATCTGACTGCTCACAGAAATGGAGGGGACAATCTGGCACCATGTTATAATTTTGAATGGACAGCCTTGGGCTGCAGAATGAACTCCCCATTCATGTTAATGGAGGACATTCACGTCTCCCTCCCAGAATTATTGTGCCTATCTGTGGGCTTGATAAGCGAGCAAGCTATGGGTATACATTTAGGAGGTAACATTCACAATCATGAGGGCTAAATGGGTGGGTGGTTGATGGCTTCTTTGTCTTGTAATGAAAGCCTGATTGCTGCAGAAATGAATGGTTTCTGGTGCAGAAGAAGAGTGCTGCTACTGGGAACTATCCAGTAATGACTTGTCCTTTTGCCTGGACCTAATGGGGTAGAACTGGGCTGTAGCTGGAGAGTAATATGGGGAAGCTCACATTCACAGATTACAAAGCCAGAAAGGACCATGGTGATCATCCAATTTGAACTCTTTATAACTATATAGGATTTCCCTGAATTAATTCTTGTTGTGAATTAGAGCAGATCTTTCTTAGAAATGAAATCCAATCTTGATTTAAAAATTTCCACTGATGAGAATCCACCACAACCCTTGTTGTTTCAATGGTTGCCACCGCCCATAGTCCCTGTACTTGTCCTGTGGTTGTTCTGCATGGTTCTCAATCCAGCGCCTTTCACCAGTCCTACATTATACAAAAAAGCAGTTTTAATCCTCAAATATATTAACCCATCACACCTATTGTTTTCTAAAGGTCTCTAGTCCATTCAATGCCTACGCAGCTTATCTCTCTTACTGACCAGAAGTTACAATTGGCCTTTTGCAAGGCAACAATATATTTGATGTGCAATAAATAAAATGTAAAAAAATGATTAAATTAAGCAAAGTAATTTGAAAGAAAATGCTAACCAGTAATTCTACTCAGCATTGGAAGTAATACCCATAGCTTTTTGGATACAGATCCTGTTATATATAAAAAGACATACCCAAAGATTCCTGTTTAAACTTGCTCTGAGTCTTTCACTTGTCAAAAGATTTTATTGTTAGACTGATTAATTCAGCTTCATTTAGAGCAAAGAGATATACCATTCTTAATGTCAAGAACTTGCTCTCTGGAAGTCATAAATGCCACTCCTAAAACCCCTAGAAAAGGCTTTTTACTTCTTCAGGAAGATATCTGAGTGTGGTGTGTTTTGTTTGTTTGTTTTTCCTTCTGGGAAAATCTACAGTGAGATTTTTCACAATTTACAGTGTCTTCTACCAGAGGTAACATATACAACCTTTTAGTCTATCTTTGGAGGCACAGGGCCTGGGAGCTCACTGAGCCAGCCCATATCTAGTTTTGGATGGGATGGGCTTGTGAGATGTTATCTTCGGCACCGGCAGAGGACACTGTAAATTGAGAAAAATCTCAGTGTAGATTTCCCAGAAGGAAAAAAAAAAACCAACCACACTCTCAAATTTCTTCCTGGAAAATAAATAAATATATAATCCAGCTATGACAGTGATCTAGTAGGAATTCAGATCCAACATCCTCTTTCTCTAAAATGATGGAGATCTTGTGAGAATGATGTGGGTTTTTTTTTTTTTTTTTTTTTTGCGCCTTCTCTTCCCCAAAGAACCCATTTGCTGTTGCTGCCTTCTGGGACATTGGCTACAAATCCTCTCCTGTGTTAGCTTGATCTCCCTTCACCTAAGGAGCAGTAGGTAATAGAGGAGTCTGAAGTATTACCAACCCCAATCATTCAATAATCATGAACAAACGCCTCCAAAATCAGGAGTGGCTTAAAAGTAATGAGATTCTAAAATTAATAAACGTTGGATTCTTTGCTTTTGAGCCTTTAGATATGTTTTCAAGCTTTTCTCAACAATGGTGAGAGCTAGAAACTTTTTTTAAACAAAAGCTGAGATTTTCACACAATCATGTGACCCCTGGAGCTGGGGCTTTAAGAAAAACATCAATATCATGGCACTTGAAATAAAATCATGAGTTGACAACACTTTGGCTTGGTCTAGTTTTGAACATTGTCACCATAGGTATGTCTTTCAGGGGTGTAAAAATCCATACCCCTGACTGATATAGCTATGCCAATGTAGACACCGCTATGTTGATGGAGGAGTGTTTCTGTTGCTGTAACTAACGTGGTTTGGGACGGTGGTATTCCTACACTAAGGTCTGATCTACACCTACATTTAGGTTGACCTAGTTATATCACACAGTTTAGCTATGTCTCTCAGACTGCTGAGAGACATAGTTAAGCTGACCTAAGCCCTGGTGTAGAAACTTCTAGGTCAACTGAAGAATTCTTCTGCTGACCTAGTTACTGCCTCTCAGAGAAGTGGATTTGCTACAATGATGAAAGAACCCCTTAAGTCGCTGTAGTAAGTGTCTACACTAGAAATGCTGTGCCATGGTAGCATTTCTAGTATAGACACATCCTGACAGAAAAAACCCCTCTGTTGGTGTAGGCTGTGTCTACGCTACTGGGCTACGTTGACATAACTCTGCCAATATAGTTTCTGTAGTACAGACATATCTTTATTCTTGCACTGCTGGTGCTGCCCATCCAAGGCCCCTGTGTTGTTTCCTAGCAATTGTGAAAAGGCTCAGTATGTGGCCTAGTAGCAAGAAGCAGACTGTGTCACTTCCCTGAGGGCGTAGGGGGATTAGAGTAACTATACTACCCATTGAAAAACTGCATTGGAATTATGGCAGGGACAGGCTGACCTGAAGAGGCAATAAGGGGGAGTGGCCAGCCTGTGCTATCTTCTTTGAAGAGCCCAAGAAGATGGTGAATTTTAGGCCTGTGGGCCATCCTTCCAGAAGATAGGAACAGTAGATGGGGGCTCAGAAAGGAGGGAAAGTGCAGTGGCAGGACCTAATTTGCATGTTTTTAAATGCCAGAAATTGAAATTGACATTTTCTGGGATTGGAACTAGACAGAAAACCTGGAAAATGGCATTCTAGATGTCTCAAGGTTTGGGGTGTTTGGAATCCAGAATTCCAGTTCAGCCTTCTATCTCTTTCCTAAAACGGGCCTAAACATAAGGGCGGATTCCACAACCTCCCTTAGAAGCCTATTCCAGAGTTTAACTTCTCTTATAGTTAGAAAGCTTTTCCTAATATCCAATCTAAATCTTCCTTGCTGCAGATTAAGTCAATTACTTTTTGTTCTACTTTTAGTGGACACTGAGAACAATTGATCAGTCTTTATAAACATATTTGAAGACTGTTATCAGGTTCTCCCTCAGTCTTCTTTTCTCAAGACTAAACATGTTAAAGTTTTTAACCTTTCCTTATTGGTCAGGTTTCTAAAGCTTTTGTCATTTTTGTTGCTGTCCGCTGGACTGTCTCTCGAATTTGTCCACATTGTTCCTAAAGTGTGGTGCCCAGAACCAGACACAGGACTCCAACTCAGGCCTAACCAGTGCTGAGTAGAGTGGGATAGTTACCTCCCATATCTTACATACAATGGTCTTGTTAATATATCCAAAAATATTAGCCTTTGTCAAAAGTTGTTTTTTGTTTGTTTGTTTGTTTTTTTGTTAGTAGGTGAAAGTGCTTGGATACTACAAGAATGAATGGCAGTATAAAACCCTGAGGGAGATAGAAAAGGTTTTTTATTTTAAATGAACAAACAGGGGGAAAGTCTTTTAGAGCAAATATCTAAGCCTTTTGGATCTGTGGTAGTAGAGCTGAAAGACGGGGCCTGACTAATGACAGTCTGTAAGTCTTCCCAGAATGAATTTGTACAAAGATCTAATGAAGACAAACAGTCTATTTAAGTGTAGCTGGAAAGTTCCCATTCAGTTAGCAGCTGGCATGAATGTTGTCAGTCAGAAGATATAAGCAAATGACAAATAACTGAATACATGAAAAACTGAGATGACAATGAGCTAAATTCTCATTAGCACTTCTTTTCTTCTCCTTTCTCTATTATAAACACATTGTTCAGTGTTGGTATTAGCTGCTCTGTGCTGGTAAATGCCAAAAGTCAACATTAAAATACCGTACAGATGGGGAGGCCATTCTCTGGCAGGCCAATCTTGTCTCAAGATTGTTGTGGGGAGTTTATCTTAAAGTATTCAGGCACATTACTTTATGTTCCAATGAAGCAACTTTCAGGGAAACAGGAAAAACCAGTTGTATACAAAATAGAGCAGTTGCTGTAAACTCTGAACCGATTGGTATTACTGTACTTGGTTTCAAGGAAAGCCTCTCCTTCCTAGTAAAACTCCAGGAAGGATAACTTTCAGCAGTAGCAATGACAAAATGCCCTTTCAAATTGGAACAGGCTGTTTTTTCCTCCATCTTTACAGACAGAACAGATTTATTTTGTGTTCATTAACAACTAATGAAAATTACAAATAACCATAAATTACACAGACGTTTAATAGTGCAAGCAGTAAAACAAATCTTTAAATTACAAGCAAAGACTTCTGTGATCTAATTACTGCAAAGTTTGGATTCAGCTTTGAGTCCAACACCAAAATTTAATCATTTTTTGGATCCCAGGATTTGCTTCTCATTCTAGCAATCAAGATACAATGTAAAGTTTGCATCGGGTTTGGGGTTCTGAACTTCCTCAAAACCTGCATGTTGGGATCCAGAGTTTTGGTTCTGGTTTATTTCTAATATTTAATTTGCAAGTAAACCACTTTGTCATATCTATTGTCTGCTTCCCCCACCCCCTCTGTTTTCAGCACCAAGCCTGCTTAGAAAAGCACCTGCCACCCTCTCTCACTTCCTTTTTTCATGTTTTTACATGTGACGGATTCAGATGGTCAAAGAAGGACAACTCCCAGGTTTAAAATGTTTTCACCTGTTTGAAGGTTTCCTAGCTTTTCACTCAAAGAAAGAGTCAGAACCACGCTAACCTAACTGCAGGTTGTTCTGTCCTTTAATGAAGAGAAACATTGTCGCAGAATCAGTATTTATTGTCCTGTTTTAATTAGAATCTAAATCCCAAACCAAGTTTTGATTTCTAAATCCAGAGCATCATTCAGGTGGAAGAAAATAAACCCCATCCCCTCTGTTCATGCTTTTGTGGTGTCTGCTTTTAGTGTCACCAGGTCTCAAAGTATTTCTCATGGGGTTTTTCTTGTGTATCATCAGCAGCTTGTCCTACTTAAGCATGTAGGAAAGCATCACATATATATTGTAAAAGGTTGCTTCTGCTGGGGGAAAATTTAAATTTAATTTAAATGACAAACTGTTTGATGTGTTTCTTTTGTGATTCTGAGTATTAGTTACTGAGGCTCCATGCAGCAAAGAGATTACCTTTGTTATCTCATGCGTCTGACGAAGTGGGCATTCACGCACGAAAGCTTATGCTCCAATACATCTGTTAGTCTGAAAGGTGCCACAGGACTCTTTGTTGCTTTGTTACTGCTGTTTTCCTTTTTTTTAAATTGTACCAGTAAATCATTCAGTATCTTACAACTTCTCTAGAGTACTTTTGCACTGCCAAGCACCACTGCAGCCCTCTATCTGCATTTAATGCCTCACCTGTCCAAATGTGAAGCTGCTCACAAAGATACACAAGCATACACAGACAGGCTAGTTTGGTGGTTAGGATGCAAGTTTAGGACTTAAGAGACCCTGATTCAGTTCTCTGCTCCACCATAGACTTCCTATGTGACTGTGGGCAAGTCACCAAACTGCCAGACTTCCAAGGTATTTTGGACCTTGAAACTGCAAATAGACACTTTGGGTTTGTCTACCTGCCACCAGCAAAATGCACCCCGGAGATGTGATTTGTAAAAAGTTCTAATATGGGTTCATATAGACCAGGCAAGTTACTGTGAACTAGGGACCTTTTTAGAGTGTGCCTGCAGGGTCTACACAGGACAGTTAATGCGCAAAACCTTAGTGTACTTTACAAATCACACCCCAGTGGTGTGCTTTGCAGTGCCTTATAGCCAAGCCCTTAGTGGGACAGCTGCACCTTCAGGTGTCTAAATGCTTTGGAAATATGCCCCTTAGCCTTTCTGTGCCTCAATTTCTGACCTGTAAGTGGGGATAACGGCCCTTCCATACCTCCTAGGGTTGTCTTGCAGAGAAATAGATCCAAGTATGAGGTGCTTGGGTAGCCACCATCCCCATTTATGGGGGGGCCATATCAATAAAAAAGGCACCATTGTGCTTACATTTGCTTAATAGTACCATGCCTTTCAACACGCTGCCACTCTGCAACACTGAGGGAGGCTTTCTCAAAAGGCTGCTTTTCCCATGGCCCCTTTGAACCTCATTGCTCCTCTACAAAATAGAAGGGTGTCCTGGGTTAACATGTCAGAGGATAACGCAACAGTGAATTTATCAGCATAGCTCCCCACTTAATCTAACAGTATTCCTTTCCCGCCCAGAAACCCTTAGCAAAGAGATATTATCCACAAACCTTCATTAAGTGCTTTTCTGCATCTTGCAGTCGAGCTTAAGTTAGACTATTTGGACTGACCTGAAGCAGAGCTCCATGTAAGCATCTCTCTCACCGATACAAGTTGGTTCAATAAACGATATTACCACACCCGCCTTGTCTCTCTGATATCCTGGGACCGACACAGCTACAACCACACTGCATGCAACTCTACATCAGACCTTGAACCTAATAGGGTGGGGGAGACAGTGCGGCCTACTGGGTGCAGGTCTGAATTGGGACCCAAAAGACTTTGCTCTATTCCTGGATCTTGCCCCTGGCCTGCTGGATGACTTTGTGCAAGTCACTTCAGAGCTCTGTGCCTTAGTTTCCCCATCTATAAAATGGGATAATGGATCCTCACCTCCTTTGTAAAGTGCTTTGAGAGCTACTCATGCCAATTACTCTATAAGAGCTAGGTTGTATTAAGTATTTATTAGATTATTTTTAAGGGCCAATGTTTTGGTGTCATTTTGAAACTAGGACCATGCTGAGCGTCCTCCATCTAAGGAATGTGCAAGTTAAGGCTCCTTTGAAGGACAGTAATGTTTCATAGTAAGAAGTATGCTAGCTGAAAGCTATGTAATATGTATTAATATTCCTGTTAACCCTTTGCTTACATTTCCCCTCCCAGATCTCACCAAGAGAGAAGACAGAAATGGTGGTCTATTATGGGTCAAAATTGTTGATGCCTGCTCATAATAGAGGGGCCAAACTATTTGCCAATGAGGTCTCTCAAAGTCAAAGAACAGAAGACCAGGGATGCTATTGGTTTGAAGTTGCAAACAGAACTGAGAAAGGAGAGTGACCAAGCAGATGAGAGGAATCCAAGGAGACAGAAGTTTGAGGAGGAAAAAGATAAAGATACTAATGGAATGTTGGCACCAAGACAGGTGAAGATCTTGAAGGCATGAGGGACTACATTTGCTGTGTCACGGAGTTCCCGGGCGATGGTCTGGAACTGCTCCCCACAAAGCCTGTCAGGACTTTGGGGAGCCTCCTCTCCCTTGGAGCAGACTGTCTTTAGGGCAAGAAGCTCACACAGCTTCACCTTCCTGGGTCTGACCTTGGAGCATTCAGCATATGCCACTCCACGCACTTCCCACAGTAAGTCTGCCCAGGCGGGGTCCTGGGGAAGCCACAGGGTCCTGCACGCATCCCCACTTCGCAGTCAGACATGACTCTTAGCCAGCCAGAAAACAGAGGTTTATTAGATGACAGGAACATGGTTAAAGCAGAGCTTGTAGGTACAGAGAACAGGACCTCTCAGCTGGGTCCATTCTGGAGCCCAGCAAGCCAGACAACCCCGTCTGCACTCACTCTCCGTCCCCAGCCAGCTCCCAACTGACACTCCCTCCAGCCCCTCCTTTCTGGCCTTTGTCTCTTTCCCGGGCCAGGATGTCACCAGATCTTTGTTCACTTTTAGCTATTCCCTTGCAGGGGGGAAAGGCCCCAGCCATTTGTTGCCAGGATACAGGGTGTCGGCTATTTATGCACACTGGAGACTTAAGAAATGCATAGGGGAAACTGAGGCACCCACACAGTATTCAGAGGAAACATTAAGAACAGTCCCACTTTGTCACACTGTGACAGGAATGTGAGGCCTCAGGAGTTCCCTGGGAAGATCATGAGCGACTGTGTGTAAATACGGTCTTGGTGTTGAGTGTCTTTGTGTGGCTTCCATGGGTGCAGTGGGCACTGGCACCTCAGTACAGGAGCACAGCACAGGATGTTACACAGAATCATAGAAATGTCTGACTGGAAGGGATCTCAAGAGATCACTTAGCCCATCCCATGGCATTTAGGCAGGATTAAGTATAGCTAGACCATTCCTGATGGGTGTTTTTCAAGCCTGTTCTTAATAGATTGCCTTGTCTTCTCTTGTTGCCCTCCTGATTACAGCCGGAACTGGGAGAACATAAAGAAAAATGTATCATTTCCACTCCTTTATAGTAATTGCCAATAGATTCTGTTAAACTTTCCTTTACAGTGATTTTGGTTTCTGCCGTATCTGATTAGTACTGTTGTGCTGTCTGTCTGTTAAATTGATTTTTCAGCATGTGACTTTGTCAAGACACTGGAAGCAGTTGTACTGCCAGTGATACGTAAACAAACCAATTTAATTACCTTGTAACAGAGCACCAAATGAAAGCTTAACACTTCTCACAGCACATATCACTATTCTAAAACCAGCAGCAAGTTCTCCATTTCACTGCATATTACATGGGAATCTAATGTTCTGTTCATTTCAGTGATGCCTATGTTCATAAATTCAGGTGGAAGCAGACTGTTTTTAAATGCTGTGCAGGGGAATGCTAAGGATGGAACTAGGCCCCATCTTCTCTTTCCACTTCAGTTTTGGTTCCTCCATGGTCTGGCATATGTGGTGGTAGTGGTGGGTGTTATTTTCCATGAATTGTCAACATGTATTTTGACTTAGATGAGGAACAATCTCATGTTCCTTCATTTGCAAAGTACATATGTAATGTAACTCCAAGTCTGTCTACACTGCGAGCTAGGGCTGTGATTTCCACTGCTTGTGTACATGTACTCATGCCAGTATAAATAGCAGTGTATAAATAGCATGGATAGCGGCAACAGAGTCATGGCTGAGCCATGCCCAATGGCTACAGTGGGTTTGTACATAGCATACCTCTGTCATGCCGCCGCTGCTGCTCCTAGTGCTACCATGGCTACACTGAGAGCTAGCACGAGTATGTATACATGACCAGAAGTATCACATCCTTGCCTCATAGTGTAGACATACCCTAAGTAAATTACCACTGCTGATACTGTCAGCAGTTGTACTATCCTGCACCAAGAGTTCCTAGGCTGGTTGTGTATAATCAGCAGCAAGGCATGTTGTTTGTTAATACTAATCATGTTTATTACAGTAGTGCCTAAGGGCCAATCAAGATTTAGGGCCCCCCTGTGTTAGGGACTGTACAAACACAGAATAAGATGGTGCCTGTCCGGGGAAGTTTACAATCTACATAGACAAGACAGACACAGGGTGGGGGAAGGGGTGAAAGACACAAGCAGAGTGAACAATGTGCTGGCAGCACATGTCACGTTAGCTGGGTGAGTTTAGTTAGGAGAGGATCAGCTAAATGGAAAGAAAAATGAAGGGAAGGGGGATGAGAGGGACGGGGCAGGGAGAAGACGGTAAGAGAGGCAGGTGTGGAATGAAGCTGAGGTGAAGGGAGTGGGAAGGTTGGAGCAAGTAGCCAGTCAGCACAAGGCACAGAAAGTCCAGTCAAAACTGAGAAAATTCTCTGAACATTCCTGCTTTGGCTGCTTCCGCTCCTAGCGGCTGGAGTCTCTGTCTGGCTTCTCTCTAAAAATTTCCCCTTGGCATCGTGGTGGGAGGGAGGGGTGGCATCATCTGGGTCCATCGAGTGGGGACCAGATCCAATTGGGGCCCCATTTTAACCCCCCACCCTAATCCAGTACAGCAGTCCCTGTTTTGGCTGCTTCTGGTCCTACCACCATGAAGTCGCTTCTATTCAAAGCTAGTAAAACACTGCACCCTTGCTTTCACAAATCTGGTATGGAAAGCAATAGACATCTTATTATTGATTTATATTGCAACAGCGTGAGCAGGCTCCAATCAGATCAGCATTGTACAAATACATTATAGGTGGGAATCCGTGCCTCTGAGAGTTTACCAGATAAATCAGGACAAGACTCAGCAAGTGGGAGTAACAAACAGACGCCAGGAATAAGGAAAAGAAGACAAGGAAGAAAGGGTTTAGGGTTAAGGCACTAGACCCTGCTAGCTGGATTCAATTCCGAGCTCTGTCACTGATCCTCTCTGAGGACTTCATCTCTGTGGCCCATGAGGGGGCATGAATCAGCGTTTGCATCATGCTCCCCAGCCTGGGCTGAGGAAGCTAATGATCTAACCAGCAAACCAAATTTGGTGATGAATCCCAGTCACGTGCCACCTGAGGCACGTTGCGCATACACTAAGAAGAGCAAGGTGGCCCATCTGTAAAATGGGGATAACATGTCTTCTCCCATCCTTGGTCTTATTTGTTTAGAGTGTAAACTCTTGGGGAACTGTTTCTTCCTGTGTGTACGTACAACAGCTAACACGATGGTTCTGATTTGATAGGGGCTGTAGGTGCTACTGGAATGGTACTTTTGAATAACAGTTACTGACTGTACAATTTGTAGGTTTGAGGGCATTTCCTGTGTCAAGATTTTAACAAACAAGAGGCATTAATGATGCCAGCAGTCCCTGCTGGCCACCTGCATAGCCATTACCAGATAACATGAAACACATATAACTGATCCCATCATTATTGCATTTCAGCCAGCACCCTCTGGCTTGCCTCTAGCCTCCAAATGCATGTACCATCATCAGCCTGCACCTGCGGAATGGATGACTCAAGCAATGTCCATTACAGTTTGTGTAATCAGGGTATCATTTCGTATGCAAAAGAAGTGGGTGTGCAGGGTCTCCAAGCATTGCAGCAGGGCAGTATGTTTATAGGAATGTGGGCTCTTTCTCAAGAGTCCTGAGTTCTTGCAAACTCTGACAACACAAGGTGAAAATATGACTTAAAAGTCAACTGGAATTGAGGTTTGGCAGGAACGTGCAGACCCACAATTTGCCAACAGCCAAACGAAAAGAGGGTGCACAATCCAGAACACTTTCCTGTCATACCAGAGGGGATGTGATCAGCATAACTATACATATAAAGTTTTTGTTTACCTATTCTTAGGAATAATGATACACTGATCACTTTTCTTTTTAATTTCCTACTATTATGGGAACTCTAAATCTCTCTCTATAGCGTATGATGCATTATGAAGTGGTTTTTTTCCTCTGTGTGGTCTCATTTGATTACAATGCCAGGAGTGCCTGGCCACATTCCATACATAATTAATTGCAGCTTTGGTTTCAAATTGCAATGGGGCCAGTCTGCCTCTAAACATTGCACTTGTTCACATCTTTAGATAGCAGTCTGCCAGGCCAGCTGGTAAGCGAATGGAACTTTCACAGTGAGCCTAATGGACATGAATGGTTGAGTCATTGTCCTTGTCAGCTCCGTAGTTAATCTAGTGACAAACAAGTTCAGGCTGCTGCAGTTGACATTCTCTTTAGTGCCTGTGTTGTCCGGGTAAACACTGTGTGTAAGGAGATTTCATTTTGCCAGCGTTTTAGTTTCTTGCTGCTTCTGATGTGAAATGTTATTTGCGGTAATGTACAAGTGTAATCTACAATTCACTGCGCTCATTTGCTTACTTTCATTGAAGAGGGAAGCTAGAGCTCTGACCATGTTAAGCTTTGTATGTGAAACTTCAGAATCCAGACTCAAGCCAAGATCCAATTTCCATAGTTAAATTCAGGCTTGAACTTAGTTCTTTAAAGTCATTGAGTATGAAATGTCACATGTTGGTCAGGATTCCTGAAAGATAGGCATGTCTATACTTAAAACACTATAGCAGCACAGTTGCCCTGCTGTAGTACTCCAGCGTAGACACTACCGTCGCTGGTGGGGGGTTCTCCCGTTGGTGTAGGAAATCCACTCCCTGAGAGATGGTTGTGATGGGTTACATCCCCTTTCTGGGGTGCCACCTGATGTACTGGGATTTCACTGAGCATCTCTTGCTCAACCAGTCAGGGTTCCCTCTCCAGCCTCTTGCAGCACACACAGAGGTAAGGCCACACCCCACTGCAGTCACAGACTGAAATCAGCTGTGTGTGAGAGGGCTCCCCCAGCACTCACATGCACACCCCTTTTGGGAGACAAACTCAAAATAATACTGTCTTGCACTGTATAAACAAATCTACACAGTGCAAGCTCCTAAAAATCCATCCTCTTCCTCATTGTGAAGAGAGATATACATGACTTTTTGCCCCTCCCCCCCAGTTAGAAATTACAGAAACTGGGTTTTATTATATACAAGAAATACCTTCATTAACTACAAAAGGTGAATTTTAAGTGGTTCAAGAGATAGCAAACAGAACAAAGCAGATTACCTTAGTAAATAAATCAAAGCCGCAGACTGAGCTTCACACCCTAGATAGGTAAGATACAAATTAACAAATTCTCACCCTGAGTGATAAACAGGCTGGCAGATTCTTAAGGCACAAGTTGCCTTGGCTTTTCCAGGTTTTCATACACAGGTTAAAGATCTTAGCCTGGGACCATCACTTCTCACAGTTCAGTCTTTGTTCTTTGGGTGTTTTCAGGTGTGTTGTAGGGAGAGTGAGGACCCCTCATGTTGTCATTGTCCCTCTTTTATATCTCCCACCTCCCCCTTGCCGGAAAGCTATTTTGCTGTGACCTGGGTCAAACAGTTCCCAGTGTATAGAGCTATCTGACCTGGGTCAAACAGTTCCCATTGTGCAGAGCTATCTCTGAGAGGTTTCTATTGCGTGCAGTTCCTGGGGTAATCCTTATGCTTGTGTGCATTTCTTCAATAGGCCACTAACATTGTTTGGCCTCATCCAATGTAGCACATTTGAAATACAGAGATATGGTCAATATTCTTAGGTTCAGATACAAAAATGATACATGCATACAAATTGGATAAACACATTCAGTAAATTATAACCTTTCCAATGATATCTTACAAGACCCATCTTGCATAAGGTATATCTTAGTTATACCATATTCATATCATAACCATATTTCCATAAAGAACATGGAGTGTACTGTCACAGTGGTAATTAGGTCGACACAAGAATTCTTCCATTGACCTACCGCTGTCTACATGGGGATTTAGGTCATCTTAACAATGCTGCTTAGGGGGGTGGATTTTTCATATCCTTGAGCGATGTATTTATCCCAACCTAATTTTCTAGTGTAGACGAGGCTGCATGCAACAAGATATGCTCGGACAAGCTGTCATTTCATTCTTGTCAGCATCCGTCAGAGATATTTTGTTCCACAACCAGAATTTGTGTATGTGTGTACATCCTTTCTGATTTTCAACTACTTTTAGAAGATGTTTTTCCCTAAAAAATCTAATCCCTTGTGGGAAAATCCCATAGAAACAAATGATACAAACCTATACAATTGAATAGTAAGCTATATCCTAACTATAGAATTCTCATCAATGGCTTTTTAAAAAAAAATTATAGAAAGACTATCATTCTGTATTAAATTCTACACTTTTTTTAGAATAAATTGCTACAGCACTCAATAAAATTCCTATAGTACCCTGTTGGTTTTAATGTTACTAAGTTCTCTGGGAAGTCATCATATAGGATAGAACAACACTTTGGAGCTCTTGTGGTAAATAAGTAATAAACGAGTAGATAAGTGGAGATAGACCCAATAAATCACAGAGTAGTTGGAAACTGTCGTGGGAAGAAGCAGCTCTCAAAGATATAGCACCATTTTCAGAATTGCTGTGGTTAAACCAAGTATTAAAAAGTCACTTACTGCTTCTATTCTTTTGTGAGTTGAAAAAGGACCTGCCAACTCTTAATTGGCACTCTTTTTATTGTGTTAAAATCAAATAGAGGAAAGGTGAGTTTATTAGGCAAAAACAACATCCAGCTATCTATGCACTGATGTATTTGTAGTTGTGGTATTTGTAAAATAAAACTGCATTTCTGATAGTGGATTTTCTTCTATAATGTGCATAGTAACAAGGGTACAAGCCAATGCTCCCTAGCTATGGCCCAAAACAACTCAACAAGGAACATGGGTGTCAAAGTAACTTGCTTTCATGCTGTGCCTGGTCCTTATACAAGAGCACAGTAGAGGCAGGGGAGAGCGTAAGGAGACTCCCTTCTCTCTTGCACTGCCTGTGTAAGGGCTAGTTAGAATTGCAGAAGTCCCTGAGCTTTGGTAGTTTTGGGACTTCAGACTGTTGATAGCACATGGTGCCCCAAAAGGAGCAGAGAAGAGCTGGGACATGGTCTTTCCTTCCTTCTTCAGCAGTCTGCAGAGTGGGAGCTGGGGCGGAGGGGGCATAGCCTGTGCTCCATAGAGGAGTGCTGGGTTATCTCTTTTCACACCTGGGAGGTCAGGGTGGCAATCTAAGCCCCCTCAAGCAGAATGGACTCTATATTGCCCTTTACTCTGGGCTGTCCCACTCATGTAATCATTGTCAAGAATCACTGAAAGAGCTGGTTTCTTCTAGCACTGGACAAGGGATGTTGATAGAATAAGGAAAGCAGCATTATCCCTAAAGCTATTGCCAAGGCTGGCTCCAGACTAGTGCTTGGGGTGGCAGATTCTAAGGGGCGGCATTCCGAACAATCCTAGGGTGGCACGGCTGCCCTCCCCCCCCTTTTTTTTTTGGTTCGCTGCTCCGGCCACCCTGTAGGGGCGGCGGCGCGGAGGAGGGGAGCGTCCTGTTGGGAGCGGGCTGCGCGCTCCGTCTGCCCCAGTCGGTGCCAGGTCTGCAGCAAGCCCGGCAGCCCATGTCCTTCCTTCCCTGCCGACCTTCAATTCACCTGCAGGCGGGAGCGGCGTGGAGCCCTCCCGGCAGGCGGTGCGGCGGGAGGGGCCGAGTGGCGAGCTCCCTGGCTGAGGGAAGCCCTGGCTGCCCCCCTTCTCTCTCTCCCTCCACCCCCCTCCCCCACTAGCTGGGGCACGCACTCCGCTGCCTGGGGCACTGCTGGGGGAGGCAGCTGCGAGCCACCAAGTAAGTGGCACCGAAAATTTGCACTCTGGCTCCAGCTGCCCTCCACAGTTTTGTTTTTGTTTTTTTGCTTTGTCTCTCCGGCCGCGCTGCACGTTTTGTTTTGGTTTTTGCTTGGGGCGGCCAAAAAGCCAGAGCCGGCCCCGGCTATTGCATTGTGCTTTCTCTCACTGCGTAACTTCGGCCTCACATCTTCCTGAGTCCCTGTCTCCCACAGTGGGGTGCTAAAGATTGAAAGAATCAGCATCCCCACGGAACCTAGTGGGCATATTTTAAGCCCCTAGAAGGTAGGATTAGAATTTGAAGATGCTGGCATAGGGGTACATTTTTACTTTGCAGCAGAGGACTAAGAAGCAGAACTCTCGGTAATGGTAATAGAGAGGTGTGCTTCACTTCCTGCTCACCCTGCTGAAAATTTCCCCCGAGAGACACGCTTTTGTAGTCATAATTTATTTGATGTGTATTAGACCCTACATTATTTTACTTGCCTGATTAAAAATCTATGGAGAAAACAGAACTAGAGAGAGAGAGAGATTGAGTAACAGTTATATCCAGGGCTACTTGTGATATGCCATCGGTATAGCAAAAGTGGAAAGAGCCCATCCCATCCTGTTGCAGTTACACTGTGTGATGTGCCATTAGTCTAGATGCATGGTGATCAAAGACTGTCAAAGTTAAATTTCCTGTCTATTAGTCTTTGAGTTATGTTACCTGTCTGCAAGGATAATGAGAAAACAAATCTAACCTTCAGCAGAGGCATGTGCTTGCCTTTAATTAGCCAGCCTACCAGCAATTTCCTTTCTGATTCAGCGCTGGTATATGCAATGTTTGTATTTGCCATTTAACTCCAGACATTCTCTTACAGTGCTAACCTCTAAGAAAGCACCTGTGCTATTTTGCTGGTATAGGGCCCTAGACTGCCATCTTAGTCATCTGAGTAGTCCCACAGAAGTCAGGCCCAGATTTGGCGGTATTCAGTCATCCCCCCCACTCCCCATCGCTTTCCCTGAGTGCAGAGCATTTCCAAAATGGTCTTTCTGCTGATACTTTTTTATAGTGCTCATGGAATTGTGTGTTTGGAGCTCACCAATTCAACGTTCCACAGTAAGACCATGGAGGAAAGAACAGCTTTTGATTTACTCAGGCTCAGTGTAGGCAACAGCTACACCAAGTTCCACACAGAGCATGTCGAGGCCTGTCAATCCTGCCCTATGACACCTACAGTGTCATTGCTATTCCAAGGATTCTCGAGAGCAGAGGCTGTCAGTTAAACTGAATTGTTTGAACTCCTACTGGTAATTTACAGTTTGGAAGCCAATGTAAAATCTAACACTAATACCTGGAGGATGTTCATAATGACTGCATGAGCACTTTGGGCTGAGCAGCTCACGCTATTAAGGAAAGTGATCTGCTATTTTCAGAAACATTGTAATTATCTTTCCTACACTAAATAGCTATTTGAGTAGGTGTTGGATTCTGCATGATAGTTTCCTGCACATAGTTCACAGCATTAGGGATCACCTTGGAAAGATTAGGATAAGACTCTGAGCTGACAGTATCTCCCATCTCGTCTGATTTGTAATGGCCAGAGGACATTCTTACTAGCACGTGACATGGCTTCTGGCTTTTGATCCTTCACTTTATAGTACCGACTTTAGAATGGCTGGTCATGAGGCACAACAGAAAATGAAATGCATAAGTGCTGGCCACTGAGTGTCAGAAGGAGATATTGAGTAAAGGAAACATTAACATGTAGAAGGGTTAGATTAGTCTATTGTTGTTGGTTGGTTTTTGTATAGAGTTAGAAGTGGTTATAAAAGCTCTGAACAAAATTTTGAACTAACCATATAAAGTAGGCCAGGCTTTGAGAATTCTACTCTGCCTTGTACCTCAGTCCCTGTTGTAAGCCGGACTTCAACTGTTCCTCCAGCACAAAGCAGCCTGATTCCCAGTGGATCTGTTCCCTGAGAAGATCTTCCTGTGTAAGGGATCCTCATGTGGCATAGAACTGCCTTAGTGGTCAGCATCGGGGGCATAATAAGGATAAACTGGTGTGACTTGGGCCCTTACACTCCAGTAAGCCCTGGCTGCCCTAACAGCCCCTTAGTGCTGTTGTTAGCTGGCAGAGAGCAGCTTTAGGATTTGGTAGCATTTTTCATCCACTTTGCAGAGATGTAAATGATGATGCAAGGCACGGGAGAAGCAGTCCCTCTATTTGTTTGACCATGACAGAGCCCCAGATATTACATCAGACTCCAAGGCCATCAACCTGGCCTTCCTTTTTGCCCATGTAACCTTATGCAAGCAATTTTTGTGTAATATGAGTTGGGCACACAAATGTCAGAGGTTTTACACACCCTAAACCCATTTTCAGTCAGTTTGCACCCTCTGTGTCCATATGTGCACGCACCTTGTCAGCAATGGTACAGAAACAGTGGGAGGCTTTGCTCTTTCGTTAGCTGCCAGCACTTTAACTAGCATGTTGTGTGCAGACCTGAGCTGAGAAGGTTTACGTGACACTCCGGGTTAAAGGCTGCCAGCCACCTGCCGCTCCTCCTCGTTACTCCCACTGTTGGAACTGTCTCCCTATTAACAGCGATGGGGAATTTTCAGGAAAAAGAGGCTAGTGTAGGCACAGCCCTACTATCAATGCTTTACCGACGCAGACAGATTTACTCATGCTCTAGCTACCCTTATAAATAGTGAGTTCTGGGCCTGGATGTGAGTGTGAATGAAAAACAATTTTACGTCTCGTATCCCCACTGATATTTCCAAAAGGGCTGGTAGCTTTTACTCTGACTTTGCTCTTTTTATTTTTTCAGAGAAAAATCCTATTTATTCTGCTTAAATAGGAGACTTTGGCTAGGTCTCCTTACCAATGATCCAGGATTTCCGGTTGCATTTAATAATATTTCCTCCTTTGCAACAATGTCACTTCCAGGGAGAAGGAAAACACTACAGCATCAGGCTGCTTCCCAGATGTCTTAAAGAAGCCTGCCAAATTTCATGGGTTTATTGTACATGACACACACATTCTCCTCTGGGTTTGTCACATGGTCACACAATGATACTAGCATCAACCCAGGATTTCACTCCTTTATATTCTGCCACCTTGTAGAGCCCCATTTATCTTCCTCTAAGTCACTCTGTAGTATTTGTTCCTGAGATGATGCAATAGAAATGCTTTCCTAAATTACACTGAGGCCTGGACTACACTACAGCGCTCGGTCAATGGAAGGCAGCTTACGTTGACCTAACTATGGAAGAGTCTATGCTAAAATTTCGCTCCTGCCGACGTAACTGCCCCGCTATGCTGACTCATGAATTCCACTTCTATGAGAGGCATAGAGTCAATGTCAATGTGGTTAGGTCGATGCAGTGACAGTGTAGACACTGAGTTGCTTACGTCGACTGTTACTGACTTTCAGACGCTATTCCACAATGCCTTACACTGACAGTGCAATTGATACAAGCGCTCCTGGTGAGGAGGCGCACCGCTGACACAAGGAGCAAAATATAGACATGCACAAGCAATGCAATTACTGCAGTGGCTGTATGCCTGCTGTAAGGTTAAGTTGATTTAATTTTGTAGTGTAGACATGCTCTCAATCTGCTTCTGAAGAGAAAGATCTCATCTCATCTACTCTGTGTAGGACCCTGTTCTATAGTGGTCTCCTCCTGACTAGCTTCAAATAGGGCTTGGTTTGATGGGCTGTGTTGTAACTGTGCTCCTGATCTGTGCTACACCATTAAGAATTCAGAAGGGGTGTAGTGCAGTTCGGGAAAATAGATAAACAGCAGCTCAGTCCCATCTAAACTGCAAGACTGAACCATGTTCAATGATGGAGTCATGTAATTCAGGAATGTTTTATTACCATTTGGAAAACACTTCTACACCTTTTATACAGACTCATTTAAGATTAGTTTGCCAAACTGTTGTTAGGTCTAGTTTTTTAATCATTCTTTCAGATCACTAGTGAGAGATGCTAAGGTTCTTACAATAGGTTCATGGGATTCCTCTCTTACTGACCTTTGCAGATCTATCAGTTACACAATAAGTCTACCTGCTTCCTAAAAAGCCAGAAGGACAGATATACAAAGAAAACTTAAACTGTCCCAAGTATTCAGAGAGGAAAAGATTCACAGGGCTACAGAGAAAGTAAATTAGGGACACCTATTTACCCTTTATTACAGTTTGTCGTTTCTCAACTCCATCCTCCCCTGGTCCCCTAGCAAAGGGGGCTTGTCAGTGGTGTGCCAGAGTAGGCCCCTTTACAGGCCAGCATGCTGGAGGTTGTAGTCTTTAAAGCCAGACATTGCTAGCATCATGTTTGTGATCAGGTGACTATAGGCTATAGCAAAGCTGCCTGGGGAAAGAGCCCAGGCTATATAAAAAGCTGCAGCTAGTTAACAACAGAGCAGAGACTTAAGAGAAATCTGGAAGTTGGTTCGGTGTTGTGGGTTAGGAAAGGTGCTAGTAACAAGGTGGTAGCCAGAAGCGGCAAAAGGCCTAGGGAGAGGCCTGGAGAAAGCTAGGAAAGGAGACCGTGTAAGGACTGGGGAGAAACCCTGGGAGGAGACAGGTGGCATAAGGAATGGTGTACTGTAAAGAAAAGTGAAGCAGGGTTCTGATTGGCTGCTCAATGGATAGGGGCCCTGGGCTGAGCTCCCATGTTGCTCTGCTAGTGGTTACAAGACATTGCCTCCCCCACACCTGCACACACACACTTTCCCCCAACAAATGGGGAAACTTTCCACAGAAGTTGAGGTCTGTGGACCCCAAAACATTGTTTGCCTCTGGAGAAGAGAGTTGGCAGAGAGGTTTTCAAGGCAGGGTTGTGACTCAGCAAGAATGGGGGTGGAAGGGCATTAACTTTCAGTTTGAATTTCCTTTGATTTGGAAGGGAAAGACACTTTTTGGTTTGCCTGAGGGCTAAACTTCAAATCAACTGTTTAGCTAGAGGGATCCTGCTAAATTATGAGAGGAAACTGTGATCAGAGAGCAACTGAGGTTATGGATGATCTAATGCTGGACTATATAACTGACACTGTCTCAGGGCTATCCCTAAGGGGGAGCAGGGCCCAGGGCAAATCAGCCTGTATAGGGTCCCCCTTAACATTTTTTATGCAGATGAAATCGGGTTACAGTGAACTTAAATGGCAGCTGCTGGCTGCAGGCTAAATATTGATAGCGCCCAGCAATTATAATGTTGTTATATTATACTGTAATTCTTTTTTATAATTATAATGAAGTTCATATAATTTAAAAAAAAAAATCACCCATCATGATCAGTGTCACACCGCTTACATTCTGAAATCCACCTTCCTGGACTGCCTTGCAGCAAACTCACTTCTCAGGTGCCCAGGGTCTCGCTACCCTCAATGGATTTAAAAAAAAAATGTAATTACACATTCACAACACTGAGAGCCCATGTCTCGGGAACTGGGTGGCTCTTGGAGGACCTATATGTGCCCTGGTGCTGGGGGACCCCAGGACCCTCCAGCATGGAGGAAGGGCTCTAAGAGCTGTTTTCTCTGGGGGCTGAGAGGAGGAGAGGAGGCAGAAAATCAGATGGATGGAGGACCCCAGTCCTGTTGGGTGGTGGAGAGATCAGAGTTGTGGAACCCCAGGTCCTGGTACTGTGGGGAGGGGGCCCCCAAGACTGGAGAGCTGAAAGGCAAGGAGGACCCTGAGGCAGGAGGGCTGGCCCTGGCCTGGAGGTGGCATTGGAGGACCCCACCCACTGCTGGGAGAGGGGAGAAAGGGCAGTGGAAGGGGGAGGTGTGGGGCGGGGCACCAGTGCTGGGCGACAGGCAAGGGACGATAGAGACTACTGGCTGGCACTCACCTGTGCTAGGAGGGTCCCGCCGGAAAAGGGAAGGGTCCATCCGAGGCAGAAGGACAGGGTCAGGGTCAGCCTGCCCTGGCACTAGTGTTGGGGGGTGCTAGGACCCTGCAGTGGCAGGGGAGGCCGGGAGCCGTCAGAGCGGAGTGGGTTGGGGCTGGGTTGGTTGCTGCTGCTGCCGCAGAGACTGAGCCCGAGGCTGGGGGGCTGTGGGCAAGAAAAAGGAAAAAACACCCTGTAGTGAGTCGGTGTGGCTCCCCTCCTGCCCAGAAGAGGGAGCCCACGTGCAGGCACCAGAGTGGGTGGGACCACCACCGCCTGTCCCCGCCCCCCGGAAGTCAAGGGGCGGGACAGGAAGTATAAAGGCCGGCCGCCAGAGCTCAGTCGGCGGCCAGCCACCACAGGGAGCAGACGTGCGGCCGGGAGCTCCCGGCCAGGAGACCGTCGAAGACCGAGGCCTGGACCCTAGCTGGCCTGAGCTACCCCGGGCCCGCTACGAGGAGGAGCCGCCGGAGCCCGTTCACGCCCGCCACTGGGAGAATCCCTGGGAACCGCACCCCACTAACCCTGAGGGTGAGACTGGACCCGAACCCCTTCGCCCCTGCTGCTATCCAGAGGAGCCGCCTGAGGACCATTGGCCGGACTTCCCGGCAGAGCTACCGGACTTGCCGCCGAGCCCGGGCAGAGAGGAGCCCATGCAGATGGACTGGCCCGATCCCGGCGCAACGAACGAGGTAGGCTTTGAGGGGGATCACGGAAGTAGCCCGGGGGTAGCCGACCCCGGTCCGGCTGCAACTGAGTGTGAGCCTATGTCAGTGTGTTGCGGTCTGGATACCCCACTGACCAGCAGCGGCAGCAACCGCTGTTAGGGCCCCGGGCTGGAACGCAGTGGAGTGGGTGGGCCTGCGTTCCCCCCTGCCACCCTCCGCACGGGTGGCAGGCTTCCCCCTCACCCAACGCTCGGCTACAGAAAGCCTAGGCGTGCCTTCCCTGAACTGTCTGCTCGCTCGGCCCCTGCAACAAGGGCCTGAGCCAACTGTGTTTGCCCCGCCCTGATCCAGGGCCTGGGCTTTGAACTATTTGCCCGCTCAGCCCCTGCAAACAAGGGCCTGAGCTAATTGTGTTTGCCCCGCCCTGATCCAGGGCCTGGGCTCCTGAACTGCTTGCTCGCTCAGCCCCCTGCAGTCAAGGGCCTGAGCTTTAACTGTGGTTGCTCCGACTCTGCACCAAAGAGCCGGAGTTTCGGGACTAACTGACTGCTTGTACCCACAGTAGTGAGTCGGTGTGGCTCCCCTCCTGCCCGGAAGGGTCGAGCCCCGGCTAGGACCGACTACACACCCGGGCCGGAGTGTGGGGCACGGACCCGACCCCTGCTCCCAGCGCCAGGCCCCCATTAGCCCCCCGAGCTGCCCTGCCCCCCCCATACACGCCCCCGAAGCGTGGGGCCTGGGACAGTTGCCCTGGTCCATCCTATGGACGGGACAGCTCTGCCCTGTCTCTTGCTCCTCACTGAAAGTAGCGAAAAGCTTCTATACAAGCTTTCACCTTCAAAACTACCTTTATTATTCAGGTATAATTCTTTCATCTGTTCTTTCTGTTTTATACATGGCTCTGTTACTAAAACTTAAGATTTGGGGGAGTGGGGTGGGGAGGGGGATGGTCTTGCATTAAATAGCTGCCTGCTTGTTCCTAGGAACATGTCATATTATGTAAAATATTGAAAATGGAATCTTTTGAAGCTGGAACAGAGTCTACTGTGGGGTGCTTTATGCACTCAGTTTGATTCTGTACCTCTTTGTTATTTACTATACATGACTTACATAAGGATACTACAATGGAATTTCTCAGTTTTTTCAGATGATTCAAAATCAGGAGAAGCAGCAAGCAATCAGAAGCAAGGCAACTGGATAACAAAGGACTGTAATAATGGTCATTTAAATGGCACCACTCCGATGGGAGAGATCATTAGGTTTTGCCAAATTATCTAGGGCCAGTGACATTTTACCAGGCTGTTAGACCAGCTCCAAGATGGTGACTGTGGGCAGCGTCTATTTATCTAATATAATCTATTTTAGGTCTTTCTGAGGTGCCCATCACCATGGTATCTATGTACACTACAACAACCGTCTTCTCCAGTTGGAGTTCAAAAAGGATTTTTAGTGCTTATAATTCTGTGTAAAAACAAGCAAATACATTCTAAACATCTATTACTGACCTAATTGGTTGGGGCCTGGCTTCCATTTTGGAATAGTTATGTGATGGTCCCAATGCTTCAATGGACTTTGGATAAGTCCTTCACAATGGAAAGTGCTCTCGCTATCAAACATAGACTAAAATTCAGTGGTGGTAAAGAATGAGCCACTTGGCAGCAAATTCTGAGACAAGAATTCTGTTAAATTGGAAAAGGTCCAATGTTGTCAGTTATACTTCTGTAAGTCAGTGGGGTTGCACAAGTTGAGAATCAATCTTGAGGTTTTAATTAAAATCACGTACTTAAGATTTCTGCTGGCAGCCAGAATACTACACAACAGTGACATCATTGATGTTTACAACTCCATGGGGCAACAACCAAGATCAGGGCTCATAGCTAGCTTTCATGATGGTTTGTCAGTCAGAAATACTCTGCAAGTAAGATTAAATGTGTACTCGTGATTAGTACCCAGCTGCTATGTTTCTATATTTGCATAAAGTAGGATTAGAAATATTCTTTAAAAGATAACCTAGGATTTGTACAAAGGCAGACTATGCTTTATTGTAACTTGAGAAAAAGATTAAAAGCAGCAAACACATTGGGGCAAAATTCTTCTCTTGGTTCTACCCATGCAATTCTACCCAAATCAACGGGTTTTGATAGGTACAAATGAGAGCAACTCTGGTCCACTGTATATACTGCATATTACATTACCCGTACACATAGGAAACCAAAATAATGTTTCCACTGTCTAGTTACAGTAAATTTCTGGAACGTGACATAGATTTCTGCCAAGGGAAATCCGTATGTCCAACAATTACATTGTAAGAAACCAGTCATTCTAAAAGTATTCAGGAACTAGAATAGCTTTGAATTTTGTTGTTTCAGGAACAAGGAAAAAAGAATTCAGTAACATAACTGAGAGTAGATTTTGTTGTGCTCTTGATGCACAAATGCATAATTCTCCAGTTCATCACACCTGCTATACCCCAGAAGCCCTTAATGCTTCTTCCTCTGTTCAAAGTAACTTAAAAATAACCTGAAAAAGGGCTTGTACCCACAGTTGCTGCTCTATAATGCATGAAGAAGGCTAGATGGGTGTCTTGGTTTGGGGAGGGCATTACATTTTATCCTGCTTGCCTTTTACTTTAAGAATCTGGGTCCTGTCTAGCCTGGAAGAGGCTCTTTGGTCTCTGGAGAACTATAGAAATAAGTGCCAGGAGGTGAAAGTTGAGCAAGGGAAAGGGATGTTGTGCAGGCTGTGAAAGACTTCAGTGTTGACTTAATTACTCATTTATGTGGAGGGAAGGGGTTGGGTAATGGGAGTGACAAAAGGAACATAAGAACAGCCATACTGGGTCAGACCAAAGGTTCATCTAGCCCGGTATCCTGGCTTCCAACAATGGCCAATGCCAGGTGTCCGAGAGGGAATGAACAGAACAGGTAATCATTGAGTGATCCATCCCCGACAATGAAATTGAAACTGATGGGGTTGGGGTGGTAGGGGAGAGGGCAAGATGAATAGTGGTGGGAGGAAGGAGAACTAAGTAGGCCTGATTCTCCTGGTATTAGGATTGCTATGCGGCACTTGGTTTAGCTGACCACCAAAAGGTCTCCACTGCATAGGGGAAGCTTTATGTAGTATGGACTGATCATTATAAATCAATGAAGCCCTCAAGATCTCATTTATGCTGGGGATTGGCCCAATGGTAATATAATCCAGAACTGGAGAAATACAAATGTGCCCTTTGCTCCACTGCACCAAACTCTCCTTGGCCACAGCTGAGGCTCTGACCCAGTGCGTTTAAGCCTATATTCGCATAATTTCTGTGTTGATAAGTAGACAAACACTCACTTATTGTCATTCCCCCAAAACATCTGTCTCAGCCCCTGGCAAGGACTTCTAAGAATTAATTGCACTTTGAATCTTTCACTGGGATTGCATGTGGCAGCCAACATACTGTCACTGTTTTAATCAAAAGACTTCCCAAGGTCTCTTCCTTGGCTTCGGAACATTTGATGATGGGGCCAATGTTGCCCTAGCAGGGCATAATGACAAACTTGATGTGACAAGTTCACATACTGTTTGAAACTGCTGTAGGTAACTAATATTAGGGTTACCAGATTTCGAGTTCCCAAAAAGAGGACACTGGGGGGAGGGAAAACTGGAAGGGGGGTACAGTTTGGGGTGTTGGCAGCAGTACTCCCTGGAGGAGTCGCTCTCTGTCATGGCAGCAGGTTGGCTGGTACAAGCCCCAGCATGCAGTGACACCTGACAGTCAGCCCTTCCCTGCAGGACCCCCTCTCCAGGGCTGGGAGCCAAGGCCTGAGTGGGTGGGATCTGGCAGCCATAGGTGCTGGAACTAGGGGTGCTGGAAGTGCTGCCGCACCCCTGGTTTGAAGTGGTTTCCATTATATACAGGGTTTACAGTTTCAATGGCTCTCAGCACCCCCATTATAAAAATTATTCCAGCACCCCTGCCAGCAGCTGTTGCTGCAGGGGAATGGACCAGTCAGCTGTGGATGCAGGGGTGGGACCAATTGGGAAGTGGACCAATCAGAGCTCTTTCTGAGCTGCAACGTCCGTTCTGCAATAATCCTGGACACTTCCTGTTATTTGAAAAATCCGCCCGGAAAGAGAATGGAGCCTCAAAAAAGAGGCAATGTCTGGGAAAACCCAGATGTATGGTAACCCTACCTAATATTATTGTATTTATGCTTGTTTTGATAAGAATGACAGCAGGGCCTAGACAGATCTTCTGGTAGAGAGTTGCAAAATATTTACTCTCGTTTTAACACCTCCACCAATTGCCCTATGTAAGCTTCCAGCTGAATGAATGCCTAGGGAGCATGTACATGTGTGTATCTTCATGCTCCATAGGGTTAAACACCAAGCCAACAGCCAGATGGTGCAAGATGAGAACAAACTTCCTATACAAAATTGGAAAAAGTGCTGAATGGAACCGCCAGTTTGCATTTGTTTCCCCAAACTCCAGAAAGCAGCAGGTGGACCTCCCATTCATGGGGACAGCAAGCAAAATTGTTTTGTCTCAACCAATTGCCATGGTCCCTAAGGGATTGGGCAACAGACAGTTCAATTCAAAACCACTTTATTGGCATGACTATTGCGTAAACAGTGCCAAAAGGGAACAGCACCACTGGGGCTTTTTCAAGAGATGCAACACATCAGAACATGTTTTTGATGTTGAAAAATCAGCAACAGTCTTTTTGTTTGTTTTAAATTATTCTGGAAAGATTAGAACCAGGGTTGTCTTTAATCTGGGTGTTCTAAATCCTAGAATTTGAGGTTCAGATAAATGGTTCTGTTTTGGCCATACAACACTGTGACAAATTATGCAGACATGGCATCAAGGCAAACTCACTAATATGTTAATTGAAAAACAGTTAAATATGAAAAGAAACAATAAGATACTTTATCGTGTCTACAAAAGGTCTAGAAAATGGGGATTAGCTTCAGGGCATGCAGGCACAAAGCCCTAAAGAGCCCCTTCTAAAATTGAAAAGAAGGCAAAATCCTTGTAAGCAATTTGTTAATTTGCAAATAATTGGCTTAGTGGAAGAATATTCAGCTAGCCATTATCAGTGGGCACCTTTTAGAATGAAAAGACAAAGGGTGAAGTCCTGTTTCCTATCAGTCTAGTAAGAATATGAGATTAAACCAGTGTACCAGAAATAGTACATAATCTATAAATAACAGACTGTTCTGTATTTCTCCAAAGATTTTAATGTTAGATGTGTGCTGGAAAATTTTAAGCTGATAAAGAATAAAGGCCAGACTATTTTAAGCTCTCTTATCCAGTTAGCTGGCTATTTTATAGATGGGTCAGAGCAGCTGGGCTGGTATGCAATACATTCATCAGCTACTGTAGAGCTGTGTAATAAAGCATGGAAACAGCAGTCTTGGAAAAAAGTCAGTCAAATCAACATCTTACACATTTGTAGTATGAGAGCCCCACTGGGACCACAGGAAGTAGAAATATCTGCCCCACCTTCCAGACACTTCTGTTCATGCTGATTTTAGAGGTGCCAATCCCTGTTCTAAAAAAGTGTAAAATGATACAGATTAGACTGAACAGTGAAGTGCTGAGGAAAAAGAAGGCAAACTGTGCAGTGCTATACAGGACCCTTCTGCCAGATCCTAACCTGCTCTGTTAGCACATAAAAAAGAACATAAGGCACAAGCTTCTCCCTCCCCCTGAAGTGTTAATGGCAATGCTGGTTGGCTGATTCCACCAAAGCTCAAACAAGCTCATTGGTTTTTGCACCGTGAGTTTGTAAAAGGAGCGTCTTCTGTTGGTTGGAACATTTGCCAGGAGATCTGGGTTTTATCCTCTGCACTGTTCTTGAGACACTCTTTTACTGTGAACAAGTCCCTTTGTGCCTCAGTTTCCAGATCCTAAAAAGGCACTAATTAGTGCTGTGGTAAACCAACAAGTTTTGTATGAAATGTGTAGAGAAAATATTTACAATTTCAGTATTGCTTTCCATTGAAAAATGGTGCTCTTTTGGAAACAGATACCTTTGAAACTTCACTGTGGTTTTTAATGAGAATGGACCTTTATCTAAGTAAAATGTGGAATTTTGGAAATGGAGGTTTGTGCCCCCAGACAGGACCATTCTCAAATTAAAAAAATAGACCTAATCTTACCTAGAAATGCACCAATTTCCATCCCACAAACACTGCAAAATTAGCTGTTTTGTAAAATCAAAATGAAATTTGAACTACACATACTACACATACCCCTATTCACTACAAAACTGGCAAACGACTCTAACCAAAGTACTAACCCACCTCATAGGGATGCTGTGAGGTTTTGGGGTCCTTGGCTGGAAGGCTTGGTTTAAGTGCAAAGTATTCTTGCAATCAACAATGAACAGACCACAGCATTGCTGAACCAGTTAATTCTTAATACTCTACAAAAACGACCCAGTGAATATGGTAAAATGCAAGAGTGCTGTGAACAACACTGCTGCACTCTGAGATCACTGCAAAATTTAATTCTTCCTCTTGTTGAGCCAAGGCTTGAACATTACAGGGACAGAAGAAAGTGAAATGTGGTGCTGGGGAAGGAGCATGGATTGACCCCTTTTTGTGAATCCTTTAACCTGTTGCATTCAAAGCCCCTACATTGGAGACATGAAGCCAGATTCTGGCCCCTTTATGGCACTTTACTGGCATACAGAGGTTATGAAGGAGGTAGAGTATTGTGTGGGAGAATTCCTGCTGTCCCGGGAGAGCATGCCTGACCTTGCATGCCCCCTCCTAGCAGAGAGCTAGGGGTAAAAAGGGGAGTGGCTGGAATGCTGTGAACTCCTGTAACTCTGGGCTGGTGAGCAGCCCTTAGACATCTGGGTGAGGCTGCCGGAAACAAGAGGTGTGTCAGATGCTTTTAACTTATGTAGGGGTCCAAACTGGCTTCTGGAGCAGTTTGGAATTTGGGAGATGCAGCACAGAATTTGACCCATCCTCTCCAGGGAGAACAGCTGCATACTGCTCCTTTGGAAACTTGCCAACTCTGCTGCTTCAGTCAGCCACAGAGTATAGTTGTACTATCGGAGAACTTCCTCATGTATGTAAATAAAGATATATTGAATTGCTTCCCTCTCCTCCATGCTGCACATGTAGCTTATATTAGAGTATATTGCTACAGCCAGGCTTGAACATATGCTGATGGTAACAGCACTGCACTGGCAAGTGGTTGGATTAGCTCTAATTCAGTAAGGGCCAGATTGTAGTTGACTTTTGCAAAAGTGAGCAACTGGGGCCGGAGAGCACAAAGAGCCTTCCTCTCTCTCTGCTTCTCTCCGTTCTCCCCCACTTCCTAGTCCTAGGCAGGAGATGGCCACAACTGCAGTTCTTGTGCTGTTTGAATGCAGGCACTGTTTCTATGCTAGTACCCTGTGGCACAAGCCATCCCTTTAAGGAGCTGTGTAGAGGCACCCCATGGCTCTGCCTCACCCTGTTAAGATGGCTGGCCACATTGGGAGTGCATACAGTGCAGTGAGGGGGTCACTCTTCCTAGGTGGACTCCTCCCTGAGGCACAGTGTCTGCGAGGGCACTGCAGCTCTGAATCACACCTCACCCAGGGCCATAGGTGCCAACTCCATCAGTGCTCCAGCCCTGGAGAACCCGCAGAAAAAAAATTAGCGGGTGCTTAGCGCCCACTGGCAACCAGCTTCCTCCCAGCACCTCCTGTCTGCCGGTGGCCCTGCCGATCAACTCCTCCCCATCCCTCCCAGTGCTCCCGCCCTCCACGATCAGCTGTTCCACAATGTGCAGGAGGTGATGGAGGGAGGAGTGGGGATGGGGAGTGCTCAGAGGAGGGAGTGGAACTGGGCAGGAAGAGGTGGGGCGGGGCCTGGGACACAGTGGGGGTGGGAAGAGGCGGGGCAAAGCTGGGGGTTGAGCACCACCAGGGCCCGGAGGAAGCTGGCACCTGTGCCCAAGGCAGTAACTAACAGGCACAAGCTGGCCTCACTTCTCCAGTTCTCATTTTGAACTCTTTCTGTGCTATAGATAATTCCTTCTCATCCAGCTGCTTCCAGCCTCTGTGAGCCTAAGCCAAGGTATAAGGACCTGAACTTGGATCCCATGTGACACAACTCAGGATCAACCCCCAAATCACCTTTTTCTAGAGTGTCAGACAACCTGAGGGAGAAGCCTGGGTTGAGCTGTTAAAAATGTGTGGGTTTTCTTTAACTTGAGCATCAGACTGAGTGAAGAAAAACCCAGGGATGTTAATTAAACTTTTCCCCAGGCCTGTAAACTTAGCTCTAATGTAAGCCTTCAATGCCTTTTCCCTGTCATGGAGTTCATGAAAGTGAGGCTGATTGAAGAGACAAGTTGCCATTATTTGGCAATCTCCTTTCATCTAAATATTATGATACGTCGTTACAGGCAATCTCCTTTGCAAGGTATAACTGTGATAATGTACCATTAAGCAGTGTGAGATTGCTCTAGTCTGAACTTGGAACACAGCCATGAACTTTATGATGCCTTCAGCATTAAGCCAGTTGCAGAGCAGGGGATGTAGCCATGGCAGCACAGGTAAACAGAGAAGGGCAGAATTAACAGTCTGATGTCAGAAGAGCAAAATCAAAGATTAAACAAAATAGTAAGAGGCTCATTATCTGCTTATTTACCCCAAAACGTTCACCTGTAAAGTCAGCATGCTATTGACTTTTCACTCCATAGCAGCTGCTGCTGCTGCCAACCTCATTAAGTATATACTGGCCTGCTGTGGAGTGACAGAGCTGACTTCTGCTCTAATCCTGATCGGTATTCCCATTTCTCACCTGTTCCCTGTCCATTCTACAAATGCTAGATGCGTTCCATCTTTCTTCTCTAAACTGCTTTTTAGTACTGGTGCTAGGGAGGATTAAATAGCATATGTGACCAAGCATGATTTTATCTTCTGTACAGGCATTAGATAGACTCAGGACAGAACTCTTTTTAGATCATAAGAAAATTAACTATTTAGGAAATGGAACTCTCTCCAACCATTCTGGCCCTAGGTAAGAGCCCTGGTAGTAACTGCTAGAGATTCTGCTCTTTCAGGACCTGGTCCTGTGAGCATAGAAGCCCTGCTATCCAAAAACAAGGTCAGACTACACCGCTTGCCTTTCATGAGCTTCTGAGTTCTTTCTTCCTTCTCAGTGTCTGAAGACCACCCCCCTACCCTAGTTGGGAGCCTAAGTTTGACCTCAAGTAGCTAAATCAAGGTAAAAGATGTTATCCTGTGTCTGTGTAGTAGGAAAAGGGGTGGTACTGAGGGAATATTATATTTAACTCTATTATGCTTCCCCCCTCCCCCCGCCCGCTTTTTTTTTTTCTCCTGAACTTCAGGTCAACTCTTTGCTGAAGCACAGGCCAGAGTTCTGACTTTTCAGAAAGCATTACACAGTTAGACTTCAGGGCTATTGTATGTAAAAACCCTGAATGCCTCAGTTATTAAAGGTTCCTAGTCAATTTCTAAGAGAGACTACCATAGTTCGTATGTGTAAACAGTTAATACACACCAAAACATTGTAAATAATATTTGGAATACTTTATGACTCATCTTTAAACAAAAGTTATTAGTTAGTAAATCTGTTGGTTCTTCTACAAACACTCCCACGTTGTTGTTACATATATTTAAATGCAAGGTTCCAACCTAAAATTTATATTATTTTTATTTTAGTATATACTAAAGTACATAATCTTCTTTCAGAGAGGACTTCTCAGTCTGAGTATGGACATAATATGTAGTGATCTGGCACCTGGACTCTTCAGAGCTTGCAAAAAAGGCAGCATCTCTATCCTTTTCCAAATGCTTCGGAGCCAGAAGCGTAAGAATCCTTCCTTACAGCTAGCAGCCTTTGGGTTAATAGTTGACTACTGCCCTCAGTTGCTGATGAAACAGAAATCTGTGACCTGCATCCAAAGTGGTACAGATAGTGGAATGCAGCTATTACAACAAATGTGTCTCTTGGTCCTGCATCTATCAGTCACTGAGCCTGTGAGGCTGTCTATGTGTTCCTATAGGTATAATCTTCCCCTAGAGTGGCTCTGCTCTCAGATGGTGAACATGTATTAGGCAAAATTGCTTCAGCTATAGCTACTGGGTATCAGGGGCACAATATGCAGGGAGGGCCCAGCAGACATGTTGAGTGGAAAGCACCTACTACAGAACATCTCTGTTATGTTTGGTATGTATAAGAAGGGAGGAATAAAAGGTATGTGTGGTGGAACATAAATAGCCTAGGCATGCTTATGACCGTAAGGTGACAAACCAGCAAGGCAGCAGAACACACCAAGTAGCAGATAGAGCTCTTGTGATAGACTTCTTTCTCTAATCTTCTTTACTATCTCTTGTTCCCTCCTATGCCTTTTATTAATCAGTAATCTACAGTAATCCCTACTTTATTCTACTAGAACCTTTGACTATACTGACCCTTCATTTGTAATAGTATGTATGTTCCTGGCATTGTATTTGAACCATGGCTGACTTCCCCCGCCCCTTCTTTGATGCGGCATGTTATTTATTACTAACTACTCCATATAGTAGCACAAAAAGAGCAATGGGTCTTTGCTGACCAAACAAAGTGAGTCCCTGACTGGTAGCGCTTTCAGTCCAAGTTAAGATGAGAACTACAGGAGGCAGGAATACATTTATACCCTGCATAGAAATGGACTGAACAGTCATCTTGGTGTTGTGTTTAGTGAAACTGCTTCAGTTCAGAGAATGAACAGGGCAAGCAGGTTAGATCAGTAGCTGACTAATGATGGGCTAAAGCTAGGTGAACTATAAATGAGATCAAAGAACATTTATGCTGACTATGGGGGAAACTTTGCCTGGGCCTGAAGTCTATCAAACCAGGCTAGTCTTCCAAGGGATGCAGTGGAATGGGCTCTAGCTTCACTTGAGTTATGTAGATGAATAGCGTAGCCCATAAGTGATAGCCCTGAATTTGTACTGGGGTGCACTAAGTAATCTGGGTTGTTTTTAATTCTAGTTGAAGGGCCCTTCTCTGTGCAACTCGTCCATGTGCACACATTTCATTCCTGTTTAGTAGGTAGAACTTGGGCTTGTTCTACCCTCCCCTGGTTCTATATATAGCTTCCTCTGAATGAAACTTTACGAGTTGGGGAGATGTTCACAGTGTCCCTTGCTGATCCAGGAAAGGCTTCAGTGAGGGATATAGCACCTTTATCCCAAATGCAAGGTAGAAAATTAATGTATGTTTGTCTTTATTTCTTTAGTTTTATGTATGTTGTTTTTTCAATGGGTTATTACAAGCAACAAAAGGCTCAGCTATCTAGAGGGCTTGTGTGTTTGTTCACAAGTTCTTTGTTGCTCTTCCCTGCAGCTCAACGTAGAACATAATGCTGTGGTCCAAAATGCAAAGCTAAGCGAGAGAATTAACAAATCTCCTCAGTTTGGAAATTAAGCCTGGTCTATGCTTAAAAAGTAGATCAACCTAGCTGCATCATTTGGCTGTGAAAAAATTTACACCCTGCATGGTGTAGTTAGGGAAGAATTCTTCCCTCAGAGAGGTGGATTAACTAAGCAGATAGAAAAGCCCCTTTGTCAAAATAGGATGTGTCTACTGTCATGGCAGACATACCCTTAGCCCTGGTCTACACTAAGAAGTTAGGTTGAATTTAGCCATGTTAGGTCGATTTTTAATAAGCAATGCATCTACACAACCAACCCCATTCCGTCAGCCTAAAGGGCTCTTAAAATCAACTGCTGTAATCCTCCCCGGCAAGGTTGATTTTAGCACTCCCCGGCAAGGGGAGGAGTGCTAAAATCAACCTTGATGGGCTGAATTTGGGGTAGTGCAGACCCAATTCATGGTATTGGCTTCCGGGAGCTATCCCAGAGTGCTCCAATGTGACCACTCTGGTCAGCACTTTCAACTCCGATGCACTAGCCAGGTACACAGGAAAAGCCCTGAGAAATTTTGAATTTCATTTCCTGTTTGGTCAGCGTGGCGAGCTCAGCAGCACAGGTGACCATGAGTCCCAGAATTGCAAACGAGTCCAGCATGGACCAAATGGGAGACTCTGGATCTGATTGCTGTGTGGGGAGAAGAATCTGTGCAGGCCGAACTCCAATCAAAAAGAAGAAATGCTAATTATATATGCCAAAATCACACAGGGCATGGTGGAGAGAGGCTACAACAGGGACACACAGCAGTGCCATGTGAAAGTCAAGGAGCTCAGGCAAGCCTACCAAAAGACAAAGGAGGCAAACGGTCACTCTGGGTCAGAGCCCCATACACGCCGCTTCTATGATCAGCTGCATGGCATTCTAGGTGGGGACCCTACCACTACCCCACCACTGTGGACCCCTGCAAGGGGGAATCTCACGCAACAGGGAGGAGGATTTTGTGGATGAGGAAGAGGAGGGGAATGCACAGCAGGCAAGCGGAGAATCTGTTCTCCCTGGCAGCCAGGAACTTTTCATTGCCCTGGAGCCAATACCCGCCCAAGGCAGGTTCCCGGACCCTGAATCCAGAGAAGTCACCTCTGGTGAGTGCATATTTGTAACTACGCTACAGGGTTTAAAAGCAATTGTGTTTAATGTTTGACTTGCCCTGAAGACTTGGGATGCATTTGCGCCCAGTACAGCTATTGGAAAAGTCTGTTAACGTGTCTAGGGATGGAGCCGAAATCCTCCAGGGACATCTCCATTAAGGTCTCCTGGAGGTACTCTGAAAGCCTTTGTAGAAGGCTTCTGAGGAGGGCTGCTTTATTTTGTCCTCCGTGGTAGAACACTTTACCACGCCAAGCCAGTAGCAAGTAGTCTGGAATCATTGCAGCATAAAGCATGGTAGTGAATGGTCCTGGGTTTTGGTCGCATTCAAGCAACATTCAGTCTATATCTTTCTGTGTTGGTCTCAGAAGAGTGATATCATTCATGGTCACCTGGTTAAAATAGGGGAATTTATGTAAGAGAACAGTAAACGGACCCCGTTCATGCTGGGCTGTTTGCACTTGGCTAAAAGGGATCATCCCTGAGAATAGCCACATGGTGGGGGGAGAGGTGAAGGGATCATCCCAGAGAATAGCCACATGGTGGGGTGAGGGGAGGGGTGTGCTGCACATCCATCCAAAAACTGCAGCCCCTCCTTTTAAATGGCAAACCCAACTGGCATTGCTTGCTATGGGAAAGGAGGGTGCTGCAGTTTGAAACCATTCCCACGTGTTATGAAGGCAGAAGAAACCAACCCCGCATACCCTTTGGCTTTCCATGGCTGCCTGGAAACCGAATTCTGTTGCCCAGCTATGTGTGATGTGTTATCATACCAGTAGGCGCTCAATATAAAAGGCAAAATGTGACCTTGTACCTAAAGCATGTGTGCTGTCTGCTACGAATTGCTTGATTCACTGTGAAAGAGTCTCACATTTCTGAGAACAAAAGGATCTTCTTAAATTCTACTCTCCCTTTTTATCCCCCTGCAGATGCAAATGTTTCTACGCTCCCCCATCATCTCCATCCCAGAGGTTATCGCAGATTAGAAGGCAAAAAAAACGCACTGGCGCTGACCTGTTTTCTGAGCTCATGCAGTCCTCCCGCACTGATAGGGCACAACTGAATGCATGGAGGCATACAGAGACAGGTGACAGGAAAGCATACAGTAAGGGCAATGAGAAGAAGCAGGAGGCAATGCTGAGGCTAATGGGGGAGCAAATGGACATGATCAGGTGTCTGGTGGAGCTGCAGGAAAGGCAACAAGAGCACAGACCCCTGTTGCATCCATTGTATAACTGCCTGCCCTCTTCCCCAAGTTCCATATCCTCCTCACCCAGATACCCAAGAATGCAGGGTGGGGTAGGCTCTGGGAATCGAGGCTCTGGGCATCCAGCCACTGAACTCCAGAGGATGGCCTAAGCAACAGAAGGCTGTCATTCAAACAGTTTTGATTTGTAGTGTGGCTACAATGTGGCCTTGTTCTTCCCTCCTTCCCCACCCACCTGGGCTATCTTGTCAGTTATCTCACTTTTTTTTAATGAATAAAGAAAGAATGTGTCGTTTCAAAACAATAGTGACTTTATTTCCTTTGCCAGCTGTGATCAAAAGGGGGAGGGTGGTTGGCTTACCGGGAATTAAAATCAACAAAGAGGATGGGTTTGCATCAAGGAGAGAAACGCACATCTGTCACGCCGTAGCCTGGCCAGTCATGAAACTGGTTTTCAAAGCCTCTCTGATGCACAGCGCACCAAGTTGTGCTCATCTAATCACCTTGGTGTCTGGCTGCTCAAAATCAGCTGCAAGATGATTTGCCTCAACCTCCCACCCTGCCATAAATGTCTCCCCCTTACTCTCACAGATATTATGCAGCACACAGCAAGCGGCAATAACATGGGAATATTGGTTGCGCTGGGGTCTAACCTAGTCAGCAAACAGCGCCAGCAAGCTTTTAAACATCCAAAGGCACATTTTACCACCATTCTGCACTTGCTCAGCCTATAGTTGAACTGCTCCTTAGTAGTGTCCAGGCTGCTTGTGTATGGCTGCATGAGCCATAGGAGCAAGGGGTAGGCTGGGTCTCCAAGGATAACTATTGGCATTTCAACATCCCCAACAGTAATTTTCTGGTCTGGGAAGTAAGTCCCTTCTGGCAGCTGTTCAAACAGCCTGGAGTTCCTAAATATGTGAGCGTCATGCACCTTTCCCGGCCATTCCACGTTGATGTTGGTGAAACGTCCCTTGTAATCCATCAGTGCTTGCAACATGATTGAGAAGTACCCCTTGCAGTTTACCTACTGGTTGGCAAGGTGGTCCAGTACCAAGATAGGGATATGCATTCCGGCTATCGCCCCATCACAGTTAGGGAACCCCATTGCAGCAAAGCCATCCACTATGATCTGCACATTTCCCAGAGTCACGATGCTTGCTAGCAGAAGGTTAGTGATTGCCTTGGCTACTTGGATCACAGCAGCCCCCACGGTAGATTTGTCCACTCCAAATTGATTCCCGACTGACTGGTAGCAGTTAGGCATTGCCACTCGCTTCTCAACTGTCAGGGCAGCTCTCCTCTTGGTATTCCTGTGCTTCAGGGCAGGGGAAAGCAACTCACAAAGTTCTAGGAAAGTAGCCTTACCCTTGGGAATCATCCCATACCCGCAACACTATGCGGCCCCAATAGTCTGTGCTTGTTTGCCTGGTCCAGAATCAGTGTTCCACTGTATCAATATACCCCAATTCTGCCATGATGTCTCAATTGCCACATCAATTGCTTTCAGGAATGTCTGTGTCCATGTCCTCTTCACAATTGTCTTTGGGCTGGCAGCTTCTAGCCAGGTTCTGCACATACTGCAGGATAATGTGCGAGGTGTTTACTATGCTCACAACAGCAGCAGTGAGCTGAGAGGGCTCCACGCTTGCCATGCTATGGCATCTGCATGGGGAACCTAGGAAAAAAGGTGTGAAATGATTGTCTGGCATTGCTTTGAGGGAGGGAGGAGAGACTGACAACATGTACCCAAAACCACCTGCGACAATGTTTTTGCCCCATCAGGCATTGGGAGCTCAACCCAGAATTCTAATGGACTGTGGGGACTGTGAGATAGCTACCCACAGTGCATGCTTTGTGAGTCCATGCTAGCCATGGTATTGAGGACGCACTCCCCCGATTTAATGTGCTTAGTGGGGACGTATGCAGTTGACCATATAAAATTGCTTTCTAAAGATCGACGTCTATAAAATCAACCTAATTTCATAGTGTAGACATACCCTTAGAAAGAGCCTGTCTACCATGCCCTAAAAAAAGGGAAATGAAACTCTGCAACTGCATAGTTATTAAATTTACTTTTTTTTAAACGTGTGCCCTTTTTGTTATGTATTAATTATGCTTGGAGTCAACACACCAGGAAAAATTGTGAAAAGCAGCAATATTCTAATATGAAGCATCCAACATTATTTCTACAAGTGAGTCTTCCCAGCCTGGCTCCAGGTGAGCATGACTTTGTTTGGTTTTACGACTAAATAACAGAGGCCTTAGAAATAATTTAATTCATTGTGCTCTATGTAAATGGGGCTAGATTAAATGACTAACCCAACTTATCTGCACAGATTCAAGATGGGGGAGAACGACAATATCAGATTGATAACTGCTACCTATCAAGCAATTCTTTCGCTTTCATTTCTTTTAGAACACACACAGACAGATTCATTAGTATTACACCACTTAATCAGTCTTTATCCTGCCTTTTCAACTCATCATTCAACCAGAGCGATGACTTTTTGTGTGTGTGCGCAACAATCTGTCTTTTCCTGAGGGATTAGGCTAGTGTTGTAAAGACAGAAAAGGCATAGCTACTAATTGTAGGCAAACCTATGGGGATCACCATGCAATTATAAGAGGTGTCATGGGATTCTCTACATCTGTGCCCTAGTCTCTTTATACCTGTGACTTTCCATGCTGTGTTGTTTTTTGTTTGGGGGCTACCAACCTGCTCATTTGGAAAAGCCTTGCAACAGAAAGGGAGAGAGTAATCTTAATGCATCTGCAACCTGTGTTGAGGAATAGGAAGATTTCTCAGATATCTAGTTTAAAATCACTACTGCTAACTAATGCGTCCATATACGTGCTGAGGATTTGTTGGTGGAAGTACATACAGATTATTTTTGAAGCCCCCATCTTCAAATAGTTGATCTGGGCCAGTGTACAAAAATTATGTAAAATACAATTTCAACCAAGACTACTCCAGGGCAGAAACAACCAGCAACAGAACTGGATTAGTTTTTTACTCCATCTGAAAGGAAAAACCGATAACCATTGGTGTCTCGCTTTGGTCATAAGAGAACCAACCTGACAAGAAAGGCCTTGCTCTGTCTTACATTATGTGCTGACATCAGTAGATATTGCTAAAAAAGGAGATTCAGGGACACCATTTATGAACCCAAGAGCTTAATTCATATCAGACCTGATTCTCATCTCCATTATACAAGTTCTATTCCTATGGAACTCCACTAAAATAAACATCCCAACAATCTTGAAGTCTCATTCAGATTTGGATTTGAACTTTATAGTTAGATCCTCTTTCAAGTATGTTCATCACTAGGGCCATCTGCCAACCAAAAAAGATATTAATAACAAATAGAAATTCCAGTTTTCTCCAGAAAGAGAGAACTGTCTCTTCACTATAAACTATATACATTACCCCCATTGGAAAGTTGTTTCAGAATAAACTGAGATTGCCACATAACAGCAGATTTAGAAAGTGTATGACAGGCACCAAAACCTATTTTCATCATACTCAAAAATAAAGGCATTAGAACTCCTTGCACCTTGATCTGGAGATCAAATACAGACTTTCCAGGCTAGATTTTGGTGGAAACCAAAGGAAGGTTGCCTGTAAACAGGCTTCTTTCCAAGGCATTTGATTTTGTGGGAACCATATTCAAAGCCCTAAAAGCCTGGAATTCAAAGCGCCAAGTGCAAATGAACTTCAGAGTTTTGATGTTGAATTCAAGTCTCTGTGACCGGAGTTTCAAATCTAGTCTGAAAAGATTGACACCGAAGTGTTCACAGGTTATTTTTTTTTTTGTACCTTGCTAACATTTCCCTTGTTAGGCAATGTAAATGTCATAGCACTTGCCATTAAATCCATTATCTGAAGACACAATCTTGTTTATGATGATGACAGACCAACACTTGTAAGAAAATGTATCAGCCAGGAGCTGATAATTTTTCATCTTGAAATCACTTACGTTAATTTAGCTAGACTTTGAATGTACCCAGCTAACACCATGGTTTAACGGACTGAATACCTGACTGGAAGTTTTAGTTCTCTTCCCATTTCTGTCACTTGTTCTTGGTATAGCTATGGACAAGTCACTACAGTGATGTTTGTTTCCCTACCTGTAAAATGGAGGCAGAGGGGAAATAATATTTGTCTAACTTTTTTTAGAGCTGTTGTGCAGATCAAAGCTTTGCATGAAGCAAGTTACTTAAAGATATGAAGTGTGTGTGTTTCTAAGTATGATTTACACTGAATTCTCTATGGTTTCTTCACATCCTTGTTTGAATGATTGCTGCAGTCTGATGCAACACAGGACATGCCCACTGAGCTGTGATGTGGGGGTTGAACCCCCTTTCTTTTACCCAGCCCTTGTGCACTAAATGTCCTAGATATCCTGGCACATGAAACCAGACATCCAAACATTCTGGGGGTTTGGATAGTGCTCTCGCTTTGGTCTCCCTGGCCTCAGGTTTTCTCAAGCAAGTGTTTTCTCCCTGAGTAATTCAATCTGCCATGCATGAATGATGTGGTCACACGCTTATTAATATGACAGTAACATCCAAAGAATCCAGTCAGGACCAGGACTCCAAGGTGCTAGGTGCTGTACAAATGCATAGGAAAATATGGCCTCTGCCCTGAAGAATTCACATGGTAATAAAATCTCTAGCACCACATTTTGCATATGCACATACACTATAATATACACACACGTGTGTGTGTATGTACACAGTTGGATATGTGGCATACTAACTCTTGATAGCCAATAACACCCCATCCCCCCAACTTTAGTTGCATCTGTGAGTGAAAGAACCAAGCACTTTCTGTAGTCAAGATTAAGGAAACCGGTATAAGTGCTTCTGTATATGTATTTCCACTTCTAGGTTCTTTTGATTAGTATTTAATTTCACATCTGAACCCAGGCTCAACTGATTTCATGGAGAAGGGGAGCAATCAACATCTTACATTAAAAGAAGAGAGAGATTCTTTGAACTGAAGGAGAGTTGAGAGAGGAAGTGGGGTGAATTCTAAGCATATTGGTCTTTTATCCGTGAGTGTACAGAATACACTAACTAGAGCGGGTTTTGTAATAAAAAGAAAATATTCAAAGTCACACTTTTGAGCAAGCTTTGTTCTAAAGTAATCCCCTTTTGACAAACTTCTATCCCCCGCCCCAATGTGCATAAATATTTAAAGTTTCTCACATGAAATGTTAATGGGGGGTGAGAAGGAGACCATCTCAGTTTTATTCTTCTGTCAATGAGAAGAGAAAAAGGAGAGTTTTAAATCTATTCAATGAAACCAGTTACAACTGAGGCACAATGTCTCATAAATATATCATGCATTTTTCTTTAAAAATGCCATTTGAATTTGTTGTTCATGGTGGCTCACCACAATAGCACTACGCTGAGCTAGGTTTCACCCAACCTTAATAATGCCATTTGTCCCAAAGTATTGCTCAAATACCGTCCATAGTCAATCAATGACTGGGGCAGACAATCCTTGACATACTTCTTCATAAGCTCTGACCAGCAACTTCTTCCCCGCAGACCTGTGCATGGTTTATATTCTCGTCCTTGTAATATAATTGGATACTTGGTTACTTTTTCAACTTCTTTATAAGCTATACATAACTCCAGAGCAGAGTGCAGTGCTGACTGAGGCCAGGAAGAGGAGGAGGGATTGATAAAATCCAATTTTTGCATGTTTCCTTTGAGCCTTAACTGTAATGCATAGTGGATTTAAAAGGCACTTGCCTGAGGGTTGGCCCATCCTGGTACAATACAGTTGAGCTTTAGTTCAATAAAAGGTGCATAACTGGTCTGCTGTCTCTCTACCTCAGGGGTAGGCAACCTATGGCATGCGTGCTGAAGGCGGCCCGTGAGCTGATTTTCAGTGGCACTCACACTGCCCTGGTCCTGGCCACCAGTCTGGGGGGCTCTGCATTTTAATTTAATTTTAAATGAAGCTTCTTAAACATTTTAAAAACCTAATTTACTTTACATACAACAATAGTTTAGTTATATATTATAGACTTGGAGAACTTCTAAAAAAACGTTAAAATGTATTACTGGCACGTGAAACCTTAAATTCGAGTGAATAAATGAAGACTCGGCACACCACTTCTGAAAGGTTGCCGACCCCTGCTCTACCTTATCATATCAGTACCTAGAAACATGTCAGTTTTACCCCTCCCAATCCATTGTTCATCCTAAAGATTTTAAATTCTCTTTCCTTTCTTTTTTTTTTTAAATGGTCACAGTAGATGACCATCAGCATTTTATATTGTGGATGAAATCCTGGCCCCAGTGATGTTACTGAAACCAGCATTTCACCCCTGGTCTCTAAATGGAATCTTTCTGTTTTACTTCTGAGGAATCATTAAATTCAATTAAAAAAATCTTGAAGTAAACTCTAACACAGTCAGGAAAGAACTGCGACAATGTAGCCTAAAACAAGCTTGTCTAAGCACCAAATTTAGCACCCAAGTATTTGAAAGTAGGGCTGGTCAGGAATTTTTTTAAAGAACTGAAACATTTTGTGGAAATGCATTGGTGTCAATTGGAAAGTTTTTCAGGTCCAGGATGGAATTGCTGGTCAAAACCAGAGACACTTGCTCTCTGGTTTGGTGGTTAGGGCAGGGATTCCCAAAGGTCGTCTGCAACACAGTCCTGGGTGGTCTGCCATCATGGATGGAGTTTCAGGGGGGCAAGCAGCGACGACAGGAGCTTTGTGCATCCAGATCAGCTTCCCCACGTGGGCTGAGGGCGGGGGGTGAAGGGGCGCTGCTGCACCCTCCAGGCTCAGGTATGTGTAGTCCTCGGTGTCTGCGAACACATAGGTACCAGTGGCCACAGTGACTGTATAGGATGGCATGGCCCAGTTCATTGTTGTCTTGCTTATTGTTCAGTTTTATACAAAATTGTGTTTCCCCTGTTTGAACCGCATTTTGCTCTCAACAGTTTTTTTTTAAAGTGTAGTTTTAGTAAACTCTTTGGTTTCAAAGATCTTGAAGCATTTCTTTGAATATATATTGCTAGGGATTTCTATCATTACAATTGTTTACATTAAAATAAAAAGGAAATGTGCATTGTTTGTTTAGTGTTAGTTTATATGTATGTAATTACAATTAATTTCCCTCAAGAAGTGTTAATAGTGGGCCACAGTGCCTATTGCAGCTGCACAAATGGGCCTCAGGGAAAAAAGTTTGGGAACCCCTAGGTTAGAGCACTCAGTTGGGCTGTGGGAGACCCAGGTTCAAATTTGTGCTTCAAATTGTGTAGATAATTGAACTTGGGTCTCTTGCATCCCAGTTGAGTAGTCTAACCCCTAGGCAATTGGCTATTTTGCGGGGAAGGGAAGGCTTGTAGTTTTTTTCGTCTCCTCACACCCCCCCCCCCCAATATTTTTTTGGAACGGTTTCATTTTTCGCGAAACAACATTCTTATTTTTCATCCATCTCTCTTTGGAACTAACAGCTTTACTTTCTCTCTCATTACAAGCTTATTTCCCTCAGCACAGACAGGCAGTAAGTCCCGAACAAGCTGCTGTCGGATACTGTGAGGTGGTCTACATTACGCTCTTTTTATGGGGGGGACGGGGAGAAATCTCCCTCAGTTGCTACCTGTGCAGCAGCACCCAGGGTATAGGAAGCATTGGGAGTGCTAATGTAGTCAAGCCCCCATACCTCCAGCTTGTTAACATCAAGCTGCTGTATATCATTCAGAGCTCAAAAGCAGAACGTAGACCGAGTAAAACTTTCCAAAAGCACCTATGTCCCAATTTCAAAATTGATGTAGAAGCACCTATGTCCCAATTTCAAAATTGATGCAATTAGGGCCAACTTTTAAAAGGTGTTTGGTGCCTATCTGTATTTTTAGGCACCTTAACTCCCAATACCTTTAAATATCTTTCTCTTAGGAACTAAAAGTCAATGAGACTTGGGCTCCAAAGTTATGGAGGTGCCTTTCAAAACTTTACCCAAAGTTTAAATGTTACCTGTCCCCTCAGCCACTGAGATGCCAGTTTGCTTAAAACTTCCTATACAGAACAAATAGAATTGAACTTTCTCAGCTTTCCCGTAGAAGTACTTCACCTCCACAGACTGACTGACTGGCATTTTAAAGACTTTTCAAGATAAGTTTGACTATATTGAACTACATTTATTTCCTACCTGGGTTGCTTTCATATAGCTAGTCCTTACTGCTGTAGATTTCAGCTAACTAAAGGGAAATCAGATATAGTTTTAAATCCCTTCATGAATTCCCATGATAACACTTTGTCACAGAAATAACTTGATCTGAAGTGACAGGCAAATGGAATCCTAAATGATATTTTTCAAACCCACGCAATGAACAACTAAAGACTGAACAATTAACCATAAAATGTCTATTTCCCTTCCTCTGAACCATATACGTTCAACTATGTCCCTTCCCACCAAAAGAGATGCTCAGGGTGTTGGACATTAATCAAAGAACAGATTCTAAAAATGAACACAACACAACTAATTAGAACCTGGTCTCCTTAAAACACTAAACAAGACAAACGGGCTTTCGATACAAGAAGGAAAGGTTTGGAGTTGCGTGGACCATCAGTTATAATTAAAAAATACTTCAGGAGAAGTCTTTTTAAGTGGTCTTTGTTAATGAAATTAAAGTATTATGAACCTAATTTTTGTTTTACACTGAAAGAATGCCACTTGCTTCCGTGTTGCTGGAATCAGAATTTGGTGCTTTTGAGCCCAGGCACTGAACACATTGCCTCAGAGTAGAGCTGTGTGATTTTTTTTTTTCTTTCTGACAAATAATTTATTTACTGAAAAATGCAGCTTCAGCTGACCCAAAACTATGTGTAAATTTGACACACTTCCCCCACCCCCCTTGCCTCTCAGTCAGGATTAAGACATGGTAGTGGTGCTGTCCCCCTTTATAACCTTTAGCTAAGTGATTACCTGGGTTGTGAGAGACCTGGGTTCACTTCCACTCTTTGCCTGATGTGGGGCAGGGATTTGAGCTTGGGTCTCCTACCTCTCAGGAGGGTGCCCAATGTACGCGGCTGTAGAATTTTCTGAGGTGTGGGGAAGGTCTATCACACTCTCCTGTTGAAGCTGTTCTACTGTGCATAAATAATAAATAGTTACTGGAGCAGGGACTTTGTTCTCCCACATACCAGGTGTGTGCCTAACCACCAGGCTATAGAGTCCTTCTCTTGCCTCTCCCAATGACTAGTGGAGTATTTTATAGAGAGTGGCACAGTTTCAACAGGAGGGATTGAAAGCAAAACCCACCCGAGAATATCCCACAACCCAGTGATATTGCACACTGAGTCCTGGAAGGGGACAGACACAGGTTCAAATCCTTTTTCCACATCAGGGATAGTGTGGATTGAACCTGGGTCTCTTGCATCTGGTGAGTGCCCTGATCACTAAACTAAAGACTTTAAGGGAGGTCTGCACTGCTGCCTCTTCCGGTCATTTTGAGAGTCCTGCTCTTTAAAAATGCCTGGAAGCAAAACAATTTGGGTTGAACATGTTTCATCCAACTTGAAACAGAAGTTTTTTGGGAATTTTCTGATTTGAATCAGGTCAAACCAATTTTTTTTTTTAATTTTTGGACCTGCCATTGAACTGAAAAATCAGTTATTCGCTCAGAGGCATTCTCGGCCTGTCTTGATGCTAGAGAGACACCATCACCAGACTTCCCAGACACTGGTGGAGCACACTATCATAACTGGACTAACACAAAGTTCCTTATAGGAAAGACCAGAATCTCTTTGAGCACAGATCTGTCAGAAATATAGCTGCTAGTCAGTAGAAACTGCACATGATGTAAAATAGAGTCAGTGGGATTATTCTGAAAGGCATTTCTAAAACATGTAGGAGCTGATTCTCCTGTTGTGGACACGTGTGCAGAGCGGATAGAAAGTGTTATATCCGAATGGTAGCTAGAGCTGACTGGAACACTTTTGACTAAATGGCCAGACAAGATGCAGAGCAGAGGAAAATCATGCCCTAAATTAAGCAAGATTTTCAGGACCAGATTCTCAGCTGGTGTGAATGGCATAGTTCTAATGAAATTGGTGGCGCTATAGACTTACACCAGCCGAGGATTTGGATCCATGATTCTTATGTCTTTGCTCAGTCGATTCTTTCCTCTTCAATTCTTGAGTCTTTGGGCTCAGATTGGTGACTGGCTCACATTTTCTAACCATTTTAGTGCTTTTTAAAGTTGGGTTTTACAAATAATCTGCAGTTTTGCCTAACATTCCATGCATCTCTGTATCCCATCTACTTTCAGTTTGTTGCCCCAGGATAACTTAAACAATGAGAACTGTTTATTTCAAAAGGCTTTTCAGGTGCAAGAAGCTGATTTTAAGTCAATATGACTTTTTGTATGAAGACAGCCTATTTCTGCTATCTTTGAAAACAAGCTAAAATGGCACTGTGACAAATATATTTCAGGAGGGGAAAATAATTCCCATCTCCTGAAAAATGCTGCTCAAAGCAATACTTGCATTGTACTACTTGGTGCATTATACAAGAGATTTTGCACATGCTCCTACATCACTTTAAGACTAGAAACATCAGAGCATAATTAATTTTAACAGAAAGATGGCCTTATTTTCTGTGCAACTTCCACTCTAACAGATTACCCTTCTACCTATGTGTGGTAGTCAGGGTCTATGCACAAAAGGCTTTTGTTGGTTTGGTATTAGTAACTCTCTAAATATTTTGAAGCTCACTTCTAGGAAATTTTTAGCAAGGAAGCATCTATTTAATATTTTTCAGCGATCCACAGTCAGAGGTTATAGGCAGAAGTGACCACCCAATCATCTAGGGTGACCTTGTGCATGTCACAGGCCACCAGTGCCACCCAGTCACCCACAAAGTAAACCAAATAACCAAAATTAGACCAAAGTATTACAGTCCAGAGGAGACTGGATGATTGTCTCACAGGCTGAGAATAGGAGGGACTGAGATGCACCAGTCCTTGAGGCCCCTGTGATAACAGGAAAATGATTGTGAGATAAACCCAGATAATCCTGGCAAGTGATCCATACCCACATGCCACAGAAGAAAGTGAAAAAATGCCCAAGGTCACTGTCAATCTGACCTGAGGGAAAATTCCAGCCCAACACAACATATGGTGATCTGTTTTACTCTGAGCAGGTGAGCAAGAACCAGCCAGCCAAGCACCTGAGAGAAAGAATGCTTGGTGCCAGCTCAGACCCCTCACACACCTCGCCCAATGACCCATAAAATCATAGAAATGTAGGGCTGGAAGGGACCTCGAGGAGTCATTAAATCCAGCCCCTTATGCTGTGGCAGGATCAAGTAACCCTATGCTATCCCTGACAGGCATTTGTCCAACCTGTTCTTAAAACCCTCCAATGATAGGGATTTCACAATCTCATTTGGAAGCTTATAATTAGAAATAAAATCCTATTTAACCTAAATCTTCCTTGCTACAACTTAAGCCCACTAATTCTTGTCATAACTTCAGTGGACATAAGAATGGCCATAGTGGGTCAAGCTGTCGAGCTCAGTAACCTGTCTTCTGACAGTAGCCAATGCCAGGTGCTTCAGAAGGCATGAACAGAACAGGGCAAATATCAAGTGATACATCTCCCATTTTCCAGCCCCAGCATTTGGTAGTCAGTGGTTTAGGAACACCCAGAGCATGGGGTTGCATCCCTGACTACCTTGGCTAATAGCCATTGATGGACCTACCCTCCATGAACTTACCTAATTCTTTTTTGAACCCAGTTAGAATCATAAAATCATAGACTTTAAGGTCAGAAGGGATCATTATTATTGTCTAGTGTGACCTGCACAACGCAGGCCACAGAATCTCACCCACCCACTCCTGTATCAAACCCCTAACCTATGTCTGAGCTAATGAAGTCCTCAAATTGTGGTTTAAAGACTTCAAGGTGCAGAGAATCCTCCAGCAAGTGACCCGTGCCCCACGCTGCAGAGGAAGGTGAAAACCCCCCAGGGCCTCTTCCAATCTACCCAAACTTCCTTCCCAACCCCAAATATGGTAATCATCTAAACCCTGAGCATGTGGACAAGACTCACCAGCCAGACACCCAGGAAGGAACTCTCTGTAGTAACTCAGATCCCACCTCATCTAACATCCCATCACAGGCCATTGGGCATATTTACCGCTAATAGTCAAAGATCAATTAATTGCCAGAATTAGGCTATCCCATCACACCATCCCCTCCATAAACTTATCAAGCTTAGTCTTGAAGCCAGATATGTCTTTTGCCCCCACTGCTCCCCTTGGAAGACTGTTCCAGAACTTCACTCTTCTGATGATCAGAAACCTTCATCTAATTTCAAGTCTAAACTTCCTGATGGCCAGTTTATATCCATTTGTTCTTGTGTCCACATTGGTATTGATCTTAAATAATTCCTCTCCCTCCCTGGTATTTATTCCTCTGATATATTTATAGAGATCAATTATATTTCCCCTCAGCCTTCTTTTGGTTAGGCTAAACAAGCCGAGCTCTTTGACTTTCCTTTCATAAGACAGGTTTTCCATTTCTTGGATCATCCTAGTAGCCCTTCTCTGTACCTGTTCCAGTTTGAATTTATCCTTCTTAAACATGGGAGACCAGAACTGCACGCAGTATTCCAGATAAGGTCTCACCAGTGCCTTGTATAACAGTACTAACACCTCCTTATCTCTACTGGAAATACCTCGCCTGATGAATCCCAAGGCCGCATTAGCTTTTTTTCACGGCCATATCACATTGGCGGCTCATAGTCATCCTGTGATCAACCAATACTCCGAGGTCCTTCTCCTCCTGTTTTACTTCCAACTGATGAGTCCCCAGTTTATAACAAAAATTCTTGTTATTAATCCACAAATGCATGACCTTGCACTTTTCACTATTAAATTTCATCCTATTACTATTACTCCAGTTTACAAGGTCATCCAGATCTTCCTGTATGATATCCTGGTCCTTCTCTGTATTGGCAATACCTCCCAGCTTTGTGTCATCCGCAAACTTTATTAGCACAATCCCACTTTTTGTGCCAAGGTCAGTAATAAAAAGATTAATAAGATTGGTCCCAAAACCGATCCCTGAGGAATTCCACTGGTAACCTCCCTCCAGCCTGGCAGTTCACCTTTTAGTATGACTCGCTGTCATCTCCCCTTTAACCAGTTCCTTATCCACCTTTCAATTTTCATATTGAGCCCCATCTTTTCCAATTTAGCTAATAATTCCCCATGCGGAACCGTACCAAATGCCTTACTGAAATCGAGGTAAATTAGATCCACTGCATTTCCTTTGTCTAAGAAATCTGTTGCCTTCTCAAAGAAGGAGATCAGGTTGGTTTGGCATGATCTACCTTTTGTAAAACCATGTTGTATTTTGTCCCAATTACCATTGACCTCAATGTCCTTAACTACTTTCTCCTTCAAAATTTTTTGATGCAAATAGCTGATATACAAAGAAATAGTTATGATTAATAATTTGTTAGCAGTCTACAAGGTGAAATATGTTTGCTTAAGCCATTCATTTAATAATATAAAAGAAATAGAACTGGCAGAATGATTTTAAAATGTTAACATAGGGCCAGATCCCCATCTGGGTCAAATCACTGTAGCAACTCCATTAACTTCCATGGAGCTACCCCAGTTAATACCAGCAATGGATTTGGCCCTTTATTCGGTGACTAGTATTTGACCCCAGTTATAGAGCTAATAATCCATTAAATAACTTATTTAGCAAAAATGGCTTACATTGACTGAAATAACGTAATCAAATGGTATTTGACTAGCTCTGAATAATACATTAGTACAAATCAAAGTCTGTTCACAGATAATTCACAAGCTTAAAAAGGGGCTGAAATATTCAAAGAGTAGTCCACTGAGCTCTGACTTTTAAGCCTTCAAATGCTTGCTGAGCAATAAGCATTGAGAAGCCAATGTAGATTTTACCTAGGAATGTACAAGCTAGTTTGAACCTCTACCTTAACTATGTAAATCTGCCCCCCCTTTTATATTTGAGTAAGTGGCCCTACAGCTCTTATGCCAAACAGGCTTCTGTCCGAGATTGTTCTCAGGATCTCAGATTCTAGCAATCTCTGCTGTGCCAGCTTCCGATTCAACACCAGAATCATGTATTGGCTGCTAAGGTCTGTCACCGCAGCAAAAGAAGACCTGTGCCAGTAGGTCTGACTCTGCATCAGCTGACTTGGGCTTGTGGGGCTTGCGCTGCTGGGCTAAAAATAGCCCTGTAGATGTTTGGCCTTGAGCTGGAGCCTGGGCTCTGAAACCCGGCAAGTGGGGAGGGTCTCAAAGCCCAGCCTCCATCCCGAGCCTGAATGTCTACACTGCTGTTTTTAGCCCCTAGTGCAAGCCCGAGTCAGCTGACCTGGGTTCTGAGACTCTACCATAGGGCTTTTTGGCTGGAATAAGACCTGCAACCCAGCTGAGGCTGGCCTGGGTCAGCTGACTTGGACTCGCAAGGCTTCAGGGCTGTGTAGGTGTTTGGGTTTGGGCTGGATCCTCCTCCCTCACAAGATCCCAAAGCTCAGGCTCCAACCTGAGCCCAAATGTCTACACAACAATTTTACAGCCCCAGAGCCCAAGCCTGAGTCAACTGACCCAGGCCAGCCTCAGCTGTTCAATTGCTGTGTAGACATACCCTGAGAAGCCTCAACCATGGGAGGGCTAATGAGGGAATTATTTTAGATTTAGAGCTTTAATTCATATGGCCGAGGGAGAGGGTGATTAAGTGCCTTTGTGTATAACTGGCTTTTCTCCCATGTAGGGGTCAGATTAAATTATAGTTTAGTTTTATTTTAATCCTTAATATTCTGTCTCAATTTCCTACTAATTTGGCATAACTGAGTATACTACTAGGTTTTTGCCAAATAGGGGGATTGTACATTATTAGTATTTATTTGTATCACCATAGCTCTTAGGAGTTGTAGTCATGGGCCAGGACTCTGCGGTACTCAGTGCTGTACAAAGGCAGGCCCTGAATAAAAATTAACCTGTGTCAGTGGAGGAGGCAGCACCCTGTTTGTTTTCCTAGCCTTTCACTTTAAAGTTCAACATATTTGCTCTAAAAAGGACAATTTATAAAATACTGTTTGTAAAGTAACCAACCTAAAAAAACACCCTGAAGCAAGTAAGAGAGTGAAAAATAATCAAAGAAAGAGTAACAAAGGTGAAGTTTGGAGGTTGGGGTGTGTGAAGAAATGCCTTCTATGTCCACGACCAAATTCTGTTTTCAGTTACACCCGTGTCTTGCACTGAAGTTAATGTAATTGAGGGCAGAACTGGACCCCTGAGTCTGTTTACTTTGAGGCTACTTCTCAGCAATAGCATCAACTGGGTATCCTCTCAGGCCTGGTGTGCGTTTTTCATTTTTTCCTCCTCTTGCTGCCCCAAGAATTAATCTTAGAAACACCCTTCCTATGTATTGTACCATTCTCAACTATATATTGGCTTAGGTGAAGTGTTAGTGTAGTTTCTGATGGAATAAACTGGAAGCAACTTTAAAGAACAATTGTGGGGGATCCCCAAATTAACCAATAGAGTGGAAGTGAACCACAAAATTGAGATGTTTCTCTAATATCCTGGGACTGACACAGCTACAACAACACTGCATATAACATTGAGATATCAGATTTGCTTTTATCAAGACATCATAAATTACATAGAACGAGCAAAGGGTAGTATTTGAATCTTGAACATAAGAATGGCTGTACTGAGTAAGACCAAAGATCCAGCTAGCCCAGTATCCTGTCTTCCAACAATGGCCAACGCCAGGTGCCCCAGAGGGAATGAACAGAACAGGTAATCCTCAAGTGATCCATCACCTGCCGCCCATTCCCATCTTCTGGCAAACAGAGGCTCTAGGGACACCATCCCTGCCCATCCTGGCTAATAGCCATCGATGGACCTATCCTCCATGAACTTATCTAGTTCTTTTTTGAACCCTGTTTTGCCTCAGGCAAAAAATGGTTAACTTAGTTTTCTTTCCACATTGTTTCTTTTCTTTCACCACAAATATTCTTGCAGGTCTCCACTTGGAGGATGTCATTCATAGTTCATGTAATGATTAAAGATCTCTCTGATTTCAAATTTCACTAACATTAAAATGTTTTCCAGTTCTTTACCAGCTTTTCTGATGAGAAGAGAGAACTAAATATATATAAGATACTAGAATTTATTGTGGATTAGTAGTGGATCAATGTATAATTAACCTATAAACCCCACTGCTGCAGGATAGGATAGTCTGGTGACAAATAGCAGAATAAAATTGGAAAAAGGATTAGGCATTTATAAGAAAAATAGTAGCATCTTCAGTTACACCGGGATAAATACAAAGGATTATATACTCATGTTTCAGGGCATAAATGTTAAACAACTGGGGACAGGAAGAAGATATAATTTGGGTATTTGAGGGTTCTACACGTCCTTTGAAGCATCTGATATTGGCCAGTTTTGGAGATAGGATACCGTATTAGATAGACAATCAGTTCTTTCTAGCACCAATTCCTGTGCTCCTACGATTACTCATTAGAAGTGTATACACCTCTACCCCAATATAACATGACCCAATATAACACAAATTCGGATATAACGCGGTAAAGCAGTGCTCCAAGGGGGTGGGGCTGCGTGCTCCGGCGGCTCAAAGCAAGTTCGATATAATGCGGTTTCACCTATAACGTGGTAAGATTTTTTGGCTCCCAAGGACAGCGTTATATCAGGGTAGAGGTGTGTTTGCTGTCATATCACTGGTAAAAACTAGTTAGTTCACTGGTAAAAGACCTTTAGCTATCAAAGTTCCATGGTGCTTGAGATGATGATCTCTCCCCACTGATAATCACTCTGCTTGTAAGATTTTCCTTTAGGTGAAACACTAGCCAATGGATTTCTGTTGAAGAAATCCTCTTATGAAGGGATGCAGTGAGTACTGTTAATTAGTGTGGCTTTAAAAAAAATGTTGTTCAGCAATAAAACAAAACAGGTACAGCTATGTGGGGACTCTTACTGATGAGAATATTGTTTTGCTTCTCTGCCACACTTTCACCATTAGCTTTGAGATCCAGTGGCTGAGTCTGTGTGTGTGTGTGCGTGCACACACACTTAGCCATTCAAAAGTCACAAAAGTGCACTAACCTTCCTTTCATGAGAACCAGTTGCAGTGAGTAATTGGGCTCTCATATTATTATTACACTAATATTTAACACGTATAAATCACTTTCCAAATACCAATGCTAACAACTTCCCTGAGAAATGGGCAAACACCAAAATATTTTCTGTGACTATTAACTTGAATATAAAAATGAATTTGTCAACTGTATTCTCACTGCTTTTGTGTTTAGTTCCTGTGAACATTTGAGTAGTCAAGTTTTACTGTATGTTTGTGGAAAGCAAATTTTGAGTGTGTGCGCCTCGTTATTCACGCCACTTGTGGTATGCTTTATGAAATGAGTGTGTGACACAGCAGGAAGATAGGTCTTCCCAAACCTCTACCCAGAGACCTACAAGAGAGGCAAGAAAATGGACCAATGATCTGACTGTACCTTTCTCAACTAAGGCTGCATGCACATCTACTCTTGTGAATGTGACCAGGCATAATTAAAGTCTGCACCAAGTTGATAAAGCTTCTTGGCAAGGAAAAGGTATTAACATTTTCTAGAATTCTTTATCCTGCTATTTTGCCCTTAACTCTCCCAGAAAGATTCAGACAGAGAGGAGTAAAGAGAAGGAAGTGCCATCTTCCTAGAAGGAAGAAACTTCAGTGTAGTCTATAGCCCTCTGCATTGAATCTTCTCTCTTTCTTCTCTGAGTGGGAGAACTTATTGGAACATCAAAAAGCCTTGCTACTATCTCCTGGATGGCACTTTCTCTAACTGCTTACTTCACACATCCCTCTGTATATTATTTGCCTACATTTTCTTCTAATCTAATTTCTTCATATTAAGATTTCCCTTCCCTTTCTACTCTCCATGTTGCCACTTCTCCTCCCTTGGTTCTGATTCTCCTTTCCTTACCTTACTCTGCCCCTGCCCTCATAAGGCTCCACAGGAGCTAAAGCTTATAAAAGTGGCTAATGAAAAGAAATTACCCAAGTAAGCTGTTTTCACACTGTCAGCAGGATGATTGACATCTGAACAGTATTCAGATGAATCATAGATAGCATACCTTATTGATATTAATATTGTACATAGAAATGTTTCTGAGTATCTTCTATATGTATATAATATTTATGCTGACCCTATCTGGGAAGTAATTCATAACCTCATTCAGCAGGACTAGTTTGGGGGAGAAATTTCCCCCTTCCTTTTTCAGATGCAGCAATTATAAATGTCAAAGTCTAAAAGCTTGTCACTCAAAACTGGAACCAAACTGCTAAATGTAGTGATCAAATGGCTGAAACAGGAGCTCTAGAGAGCTTATGTGCACTCCTTTAACTTGGAATGATGGCAGAGTTCAAAGCATGATCCAAACTAACAGTATTAGTTAAGAAGTTCCTTAGGTGCAGAAAAGATATAGCACAGGCAATGGCCATGCAAGATTATGACAACTGTTGAAGTGAAAACACGCTGACTGTGAGAGAGTAGTTTGGACTCCATTCCTGTTCAGCTCCCTTATGAGAGGCAAAGGAGTGTCCCAGCAATGGCTTGTGAGGTGGACCCTTCTCTGCTAGGGGCTAAGCTGAGCTCACAAAGCGCTCACCAAGGTGTGAAGTATCCTCAGCTTTCATTGATTTGAATGGGGATTGAGGCTGCTAAGAACCTTATAGAATAAAATCTCTACTCATTTCACAGCATCAGACAATCATCGGGTGGTAACAACTTCTGCTCTTTATTGGATTTCTCTGGATTCAAATCAGTAACCAAGTGCACGGTGAAAAGCTCTCCATTCCCATTCCCTTCAAATAGGTAGTTTATCTGAGCTAAATTTTCTACCATTAAAATATGCTCAGTAAGTACACTTAGAGCTAGATCTAAAATATGTGCTAGTTGTGAAATACTCTGATTTACATGTGCTGAAAAGATTATAACAGCACCCCCTGACATAGTGATAGTTCACTGTCTCTGCATTTTTTATATAAACCTCTTTTTGAAAGGATATAGGTTAAATAACTAGACGTAATCTATGTTCTTATGTTCTTAATCCAAATTTGCCACAATATTTTTAAACCAAGATTGCTTTGATCTGATACACAAATCACTTTTGAGTTTTCCCTCATACATATATTTACACTTGTCATTCCTAATTTAAATGAATATATTAAATAAGAGGTCATTTTGTAATCTCCCAGAAATTTACCTCATTTCCATATGTGTGGGAATGTCACGCAAGGAAATGTATTCATACAACTACTTATGGTTTTCCTATGGATACACCTCCCAACTGTAGAACAATCTGTATCCAATGGAGAGGGCATTAACTTCTAAGGGTTCAGCTGCATGTTTCAGGAGCAGACTTTGAAGTACTGTGTTTTAGCTCACTTGAAGGAGTGTGAGGAAACAGGATGAAGTATGCTAGAAATAAGTAGAGAGATTAAACTGGGGATATTTGTGAGCATCCCAAATACCTGTCTAGTCATGGGCACTCAAATGCAACAGGGTTACTGTACAGGGGATGCAGAGGTTGTGGGCTAATTCATAGAGGTCAGAATGGACCACAAAATCATCTATTCCAACCTCCTGAGTTTCACATGCCACTAATTTTCAACCAGTTTTTTTTTAAAAAAAGGGCCCAGGGGAGGTTGTGACAGGCTATGCTGATGAGGAAGGGGCCAGAGCTGCTCTGTGAGCAGAGCTAGCCCTGCCTCCATCCCTGCCAATCATGTGGAGTAGAAAGAGGCCTTTTAAAAAGGAGGAAACTGCAGTGGGGGAAGCTCATCCTGAGCGAAAACAGCTGGGAAATCCCCAACCCCAGATCCGGTGCATGGCATAAGCAGACCGAACAATTGCTTAGGGCCCTGAGTAGCTCAAGGGGGCCCTCTGTTTGCTTTTTATTATAAGAACTTGCCTGTTTTAGTATTGGAGGGAGGGGCAAAATATTCCTGCTTAGGGCCCCCAACGGGCTAGCACCAGCTCTGCGTCCCCCAACCCTATGAGGAATGCAGGGAACTCGCATGATAAACCTGACAGTGAAAATGAAAATGAACTTGCAACCCACAGTTGGAGAACTGCTGATGTAGTATATAGAGCAGTATAAATAAGTCAGTCTGTACAAAATCTTACTTTCAAATGCCTTTGCTAGTGCTTTTTACATAGCCTGTTGTAAAAAAAGGCAAATATCTAGATGAGTTGATGTACCGCATGGAAGACCTCTGCATACCCCCAGAGGTATGTGTCCCCCTGGCTGAGAACCATAATGCTGGAGGACTAGTTTCCCCACAGAATAGCTCCCCCTGAGAAGATCTGTCATTGTTACAAAGTGATATGCCAAAGGTCACACAAGGAGTCTGATTCCCAGCTTGGGCACAATCTTAACCACAAACCATTCCAGTCATTGAACTCTGTATGTATACTACAAGATCCCTGAAGCTGCCCATCCATTTGGTCCTGGTTTATGGCCCCCTTTAGTGTCATGATGACCCACATCCTAAGCTAAGGAGATATGGACTAGACTCCCTTTTGAGCCTCCAAATGCCACTCTGAAGCCATGCTAAGGGATCATTGCAGAGTGACAACTTGCTCCTTTCTCCATGTGAGGCCCTTTCTAAAGCTCCCAGCCTGTGACAATGCGGTTCTGGCGGAACCCAACTGAGAGTGCCAACTCAGGACAAATTGCTCAAATAGGGCAGTTACAGCCCAAGGCTGGGGTTTTTTCCACCTCTAAGGCAAACCAAACCAGCCAGACTAAGGGAACTTCGGTCTCACCCCACTGGCTAACCGCAAGTCTCTCAAGCAATCTCCTTAGACACTCCAGTTTCCCAGTATAACCACCAGTACCACTCGTACGGGGACAAATGGTTATGAAAACCAGTACCCAAGTAACAGAAAAAGGTTCTCCTGATCCCAAAGGACCAAGCCCCAGACCCAGGTCAATATACAAATCAGATCTTACCCACAAATCACGCTGTTGCCAATCTTTTAGAATCTAAAATCTAAAGGTTTATTTATAAAAGGAAAAAGATAGAGATGAGAGTTAGAATTGGTTAAATGGAATCAATTACATACAGTAATGGCACAGTTCTTGGTTCAGGCTTGCAGCAGCAATGGAATAAACTGCAGGTTCAAATCAAGTCTCTGGAATACATCCCCCGCCGGGATGGGTCCTCAGTCCTCTGTTCAAAGCTTCAGCATGTGGCAAAGTTCCTCCAGAGGTATGAAGCAGGATTGAAGACAAGATGGAGATGAGACATCAGCCTTATATAGTCTTTTCCAGGTGTAAGAATACCTCTTTGTTCTTACTGTGGAAAATTACAGCAAAATGGAGTCTGGAGTCACATGGGCCAGTCCCTGCATACTTTGCTGAGTTACAAGGCGTATCTGCCTTCTCTCAATGGGTCCATTGTATAGCTGATGGTCCTTAATGGGCCATCAAGCAGGTTAGGCAGAGCTAATCTCAGCTTGTCTGGGATGTCACCCAGAAGCATAGCATAAATTTGCCATACAGACAGTATAGAGCCAATATTCATAACTTCGACCACAAAACTGATACACACATATAGACAGCATAATCATAACCAGTAAACCATAACCTTGTCCTAGACACCCCATTTGACCCCCTTTATACAAGATTTGTGTGCCACTACAGGACCTTGGTTGCAACAATGATCTATACGGTCCCAGTTTATGTCAATAACGTCACACAGCCCTTCTTGTCTCAAAGAGCAAGAGACCAGACATAGGAATCCAAAACTTAGTTCTCACTTTTTAGTGTGGAGGGCAAGGCTATCAGGCTGGCCTTTGAGATTACTTCATGTTTACCTCATGATGAGCTGCCATTACAAGGAAGAGTACTACTCAAAATGGAGGTACCCAGTAGTTTTGAGTGTTCCCCATGTTTGGATGTACTTACTCCAAGCCTAACTCTGCTAATCACAAAGTACAGTAGAATCTTCATGATCTAGCTCAGGGGTCGGCAACCTTTCAGAAGTGGTGTGCCAAGTCTTCATTTATTCACTCTGATTTAAGGTTTCGAGTGCCAGTAATACATTTTAATGTTTTTAGAAGGTCTCTTTCTATAAGTCTATAATATATAACTAAACTATTGTTGTATGTAAAGTAAATAAAGTTTTTAAAATGTTTAAGAAGCTTCATTTAAAATTAAATTAAAATGCAAAGCTCCCAAGACTGGTGGTCAGGACCCGGGCAGTGTGAGTGCCACTGAAAATCAGCTCGCGTGCCATAGGTTGCCTACCCCTGAGCTCCTTGCATCCACTCTCCAAACATCCTAATCTAATCAACACCCAGCTGTCTTCCTGTACTAAGGACTCCCAGTGTAGAGAGTCAAACACTTTAGATAGTCAGGATTGTACTGCAGTTAGAATGAGAAGAACAAATGCAGTACTTAACAGCCAAAGTCTATGGTCCATAGTGGAGCAGGCCTGCCATAAGCATTGTACTCCTTTAAAGATTGTAGAATTTAACCATTAGTTATGCCTCATAAACATGAAAATATTTCTAATTACTTCTTTATAACAAAAGCTTCACAGTAACAAGTCTGGGCACAAGAATTCTGGATTGTTTTTGTACAGTAGAAGTTTTTATTGGCTATTGGGTCTGTAGCATGTAGTGCAAATATGATTTTTTTTTCCCCTTGGAGATGATTTGGACCGTTTTGTATGCTGTCTGCATTACTTGAATGAGCAGATGGACAATTTTGTCCATTTTTAATTGATGTTAATTTAGCCAAGGTTTGATTGTCTGCCAATACTGGCCACCTGTGGCTCATGCTTGGCAGTTCTCTTGTTACTGAGCCAGACATTTTGTTCCTGGGATTATTCCCATTGGAAAGTCCATCCCAAAGTACATCTGACGAGTAAATATTACATACTATTGGATCCCAAAAAGCAAGAAACTGCTGAACATGGAGTTTGGCTTGTTTTGGTCTTGTTAGGGTTATTTCTCAGTGCTTTTATTGGCATAGCTGCCAAAGACTTTAGCACACAAACAACTAACTGAAAATCATCTGATTTTTTTTTTCCATTCAGGAAGCTCTGCAGAGTACAGCCAGTTCTGAGGATGGCTCTCTGTTTTGCCTATTGTTCTTCATTTTGTTTAATGTTAGTAATTAGTAATGTTACAGTCCAATAACATTTATGCAAGGCAAAAGCGCTAAGTTATACGCCCTGATCCAAAGCCAGTGGGAGATACTGTCTACAAAGGATGTTGCATTGGGCCCAGTTCCAATCTTGTTCACTCCAGTCTAACGTCACTGGGCCAGAGCTTCAGGTTTCACCTTGTCCATCCCTTGCCCCAATCCTGGGACCACTCTGTGCTGATTCTACTCCCCCCAAAACGCAAGACAGAGCAGCCACCAGTCTGCTCCAGGGAGTAATCTGCTCCTCTCTGTGCTGCTAGAGATTTCCAGGGCCTAGAGACACCCAACCAAGCCTTCACTTCCCCAAGCCACACCCACTATACTGGCTGTGGGGAGTTAGTGTAGGAACTGAGATGGCAGCTCTGTCTGTTGTGCTGATCCTCCAGAGTCCTGCCAAGCTGTCATTAAGGCACTCTGTGCAGCAGGTGAAGCAATGCAAAAGTGTGCTCATGCAGAAGAGACTTTGGTCCCACACCTAATATTTGTGAATAATTTTTAGCAAGCCTGACTTGATCCTGTATAAAATCCATCATGAAATGAACAAAGGGTTCCCCAAGAAATTTTAATCAAAGTAATACCCATTTTCTACATTTGAAAGTTTCATCAGCATAACTCTTTCATTTAGGGGTATGAGTGTTTTGTTTTTTTATCATAAATAGTTACACTGGTAAAAGTCCTAGACCACTGTAAAATGTGATACCAGTATAAAGGTGACTGAGGCCTGGCCTACACTGGAAAAATTTGCCGGTGTAGCTGTATCGGGAGTGTGGGAAAAATCCCACTCCCACCAACATAGTTATGCTGTCAAAAGCCCTAGTTAGATACAGTTATAAAGTCCTTTTGTTGGTCTGGCCTATTTTTATTCAGGGAACGGGTATAAGCCATACTGGCAAAACCACTTTCTTGCTGGTATAAGCTGCAACTCCGTTAGAATCCGAAGAAGTGGGCTGTAGTCCACGAAAGCTTATGCTCTAATAAATTTGTTAGTCTCTAAGGTGCCACAAGTACTCCTGTTCTTCTTTTTGCGGATACAGACTAACACGGCTGTAACTCTGAAATCCGTTAGGTGGGTTTGCCGGAATAGCTATACTTTCTAGTGTATGCTTCCAAGGCCTTACACCAGTAGAATCATTCCCCTTCCTGTACGGTATAGCTATACCAATATAACTGCACCTCGTTAGCTCTATACTGGTATAATTAAAGCAGTCCAACATTCTAGTGTAGACAAGGCTTCAGCGCTAAAAGTTAAAGTTTAAAGTTTTCTAGCTTGATCGAAGTAGAACCAAATAATTCAGACCCATCTACGAGTTTGTAAACCTCCTTTGACTAATTTCCTTGTGCATTTCCTATGAGGAACCTGGGGACATTAGAAAGGAGTACATCTTGATCAGCTGTAAATTCCCTTGTCAATGGGCTCATCAGTAAGATCACCTAGGAAACAAGCTAGGGATGTTCAGCTGTGGCTTGACCTCTTTCATTACAGAATCTCAGTTATATATTAACGGTCATCCAGGCCCATTGTAACCTGAAAAGATTCTTTGATTAGTCAATCTTTCTTCCACTTACCCTGGGAGAGGGAATTAGCTTGGCACAATAGAACAGAGAGCCTGAAATGGGTCAGTTATTTACAGTGTATTCAACCTACTTTTGTATCTGAAGACCGCTGATGAGTTCTCCATTTGTTGTTGGTTTTTATGTGATTGAAATAAGAGCCAGGGGAAGCTGCCTATGGGCAAGGCCAAGGGTTTTAGTTATCAGATATTTAGATTTTAATGGCACAAACTGAACTATAAAGGTATTTCTCCCACCTGCCTCCTCTCCCCAACTTCCAAACTGCCTCACTGACTGAAAGACATGGTGCTGGGTCACCAGCAATCCTTTGTGACAGGGGAGAGGAAAGAACAAATCTTCTATTTGCAATGTGGTAGTGAATTTGTCTTTCCAATTTAAAAAGAGGACTTGGAACTACCACTATTGAAGATATCTGTCCTGATTCTGATCTCATTTACATCAGTTTTACACTTGTGTAACCCCGTTATAAATTGGGATAACTTCAGTGACATAAATGAGAGGAGAATAAGGCCCGTTATTTTTCATCAGGTCAACCTTTCCTTGGAGTGATTGCAGTTTTTGTGCAATTCAGCATAGTTCTGTAGCTCGTTCTTATCTATTCCAATTAATCTGCTCAGAATCTTTGTTCCAGTTTACCTAAGTGTTGGATGCTGAAGACAGGACACTATCACTTGTGATCTATAGCTTGAGATGACCATTATAATTTGTTATCTTTCAGGTGCTCTCTTCATGGGGTTCAAGCATAGAGTGAATATGAGCAGATGCACACACACAAACATATATATAATACTTCTGTTTTATAATGGCCCAATCCTGAATCTAATTAATACAGGTATCTGGGATTCATAATCCTCGGAAGGCTGCCTAATTGGCTATATTCGAGAATGTCTGATTCTGGAGAGGATTGACTCAGTGTTCAAAGGAGGCAGAGATGACCCATCGCTCAGAGAGACTGAGCTTGTTGGGATGGAGGAACACAAAAATGGTATAACACCTCTGACTTTGGTGTACTTCAGGAGTACACCAATGTAACTGAGACCAAAATCAGGCCCTCTTTATTAAAGTTAAAATGACCCCACTATGGGGGGGGGAGGAGACTAAAAATAGGCCAGATTCTGCCCTTAATTACACTTGGGTGAATCTGGAGTAACACTATTGAATTCCAAGGAATTTGACCCAAATTAACTAGCTAATTTATTTTGATTATTAAAATAAATAAATAAATAAATAACCTTACCTGACATGGAAGCTAAATCATTAAGAATAAATATGTTACACAGTAAAATGCCTGGGTGGATTAAAGCTCTGGTTTTAGATGTCCTTGTGAGGACTCCGTTTAATCCTTTTGGTTCTGTCCGTCAGGTCAGCACACAGTATAGCCAACACCAAACATCCAAAAATCTTGAGTCAGGCTCACCAAAAATCATGAGATTGGCTTTAAAACCACAAGATTATGTAAAAATAATAGATTTGGAGTTCTTTTTGTCTTCTGATTTTTGAGGCTTTAGGGTGCACTGGAGTCACATTTTGAAGTTTTCTCCACAGCCACTAGGGCTAGAAACTTACCTTTTCTTGAAGAATGAAGGCTGAGATCATCACACCTCCACTTGACTCCGGGAGCTGGGGCTTTAAGGAAAAGAATAATTATCATGAGACCCATGAAAAAAATCATGAGATTTGGCAATACATAGCATTGCTTTCTCTGATCACTATACACTACCTTAGAATCCCACTCAGCCCTAAAAAGCCACAAATGTCTGTTGCGTCTTAAATGTCACATAATAAAAAAAAATGACGAAGCCCGATAACAGGAATGTTTCTGAAGGCAAAAATCAGGCATGGCATGTGGGGGGAAGGACGGGGGAAATTGTCATGTCACAAAACAGTAGCTCACAGAATGTTCCACTGAGACAAGGTGAGTGAGGTAATATCTTTTATCAGACCAATTTCTGTTGGTGAGAGAGAGACAAGTTTTCTAACTTACATAGAACTCTTCTGCAGGTCTGCGGGATCTTCCACTGTTGTCATGTGACATTTTACTGTAGTCTTTACTAGGGTAATTTATTTGTTCTAAAGGTAACAAGAATTCCTGTTCCTGCAATTGGCTTAACTAGCATGGTTCCCTGAGCCTGTGAAAAGCCTTAGGGGCTCTATGCAGGCTTGGATCTGTGCTAGTGGGCCTACGTGAAGTATAGTAATAATTAATCCTTGTCATTCTTCACCTTATTGTCTCCTCAGTGTGTGTATGTTCCCCCCCCCCCCCTTCCAATCCCTCCTCACGTTATATCTAAGGCAATGTCTGCACTATGGACCTTACAGCTGTACCACTGCAGCTGCGTCACTGTAAGGTGTCCCTTGTAGCCGCTCTATGCCAATGGGCGGCGGTAGCTATATCGGCAGGAGAGTTCTCCCACTGACCTAGTGCTGTCCACACCAGTGCTTTTGACAGTGAAACTTATGTCGGTCAGGGAGGTGTTTTTTTCACACCACTGACCAACAAAAGTGCTAGTGTAAACAAAGCTTTAGATTATAAATTCTTCAGGAGAGTCACCCAGGGTGAAATCCTGGTCCCAGTGAAGTCAAAGGGAGTGTTGGTATTAACTTCAGTGCGGCCAGGACTTTACCGCATATCTTTTTGTTTGCTCTGAAAGCAGCCTTGGGTGCTGTAAAATAAGACATTAAGTTTTTATTAGTAATTAATTTTATATAATCTCCTATAAAATGTTCATCCTAGCTAAGCTTAAACTAACATTTTAGCTCAGGTCTTTGGACAATGAAGTTACACTGGTCAGTTTCAGTACTGCCAACTCCAAGTATTCAAAAAATCTCTGCAAGGTCCCCCAAAACATGAGGTTGGCTTAAAAAATAATGAGATTTTAACAGTAAGTCGTGGGTGCTTTTTGGTTTCCCTTCTGGTTTCCTTGCCTTTAGGGTTCACGTTTTCAGGCTTTTCTCTGCAGCTATCAGGGCTAGCAACTTTATTCTTTTAAAAATGAAAGCTCAGATTCTCACATCATCACACATCTCCAGAAGCTGGGGCATTAAAAGAAACACCAAATATTGTGCAACTCATGATAAATCACAAGAGTTGACCAGATGCAGGTTCATATTTGTCTCTAGTCCTTTTCACTTTCCCTTTTTTCTTCAAGATCTCTATTGATTTTCACATAAGTGCACAATATAAAACTGACTGTTTTTACTCAGAAGAAAGAACAGTATTTCTTTCTGAATATGGAAAATAAAACTCTTAGGGTTTTATGTTCTATATTCAGAAAGCCTTACTGTTCTTTTTTTAGTACATAGATTATCAGTCTCAAACTTGTGTACTTATATGTTTGAATCAATAAATATTTTTCCTTCCTTCTGATAAGTTTAATAAATATTTCCCCATCTAAAACAGCAACCCAAGAAGCTATACATCTATGTTCAGTTAGTAATGCAGAAATGAGAAATTGCATAAGTACAAAGAAAAACTCCATTTGCCCTTAGGGAGCTTGAGCATCTTTAGTGAAACTAGGCAAAAAATCACTCTACTGGGCGAATATGAACTCTCTTTTTTTAACACCATCATTTCATCAGTTCTGTGGTGTGTGACCGAATCATAAAACTTCATCAAAAACTCTGAAAAAGCTGCTATTAGTCAATGTTAGTCTAAAAGCAATGAAGTTGATAAATGAAAACTATATAATAATGTACTTGGCAGAAATCAGTGGAGAAGAACAAGACATTTTTGCTTTCCCCCCAATTTTTCAATTTTTTTAACTTTCTTAGTCAACTTAGTTAATTTTTCATTAATATTCCTAATTTGATCTAATCATTTATATGTGAACAATAATTAGAATGGGTTAAAAGCCTTGAAGGTTAAGATGGTTAATGATATCCCAGCCTATGGAGTACAGCTGTTTAATTGTGACATTTTATCACTGCAGGTAGATTGTGTGGGCTTCTCACAAATCTTGTATTACAATCATGATCCACCCCAATGGATGCAAGTCCTTTGCCAGTGGATTAATTGTCCCTTCTGGAGTCATGTTAGTTTATCAATAGCCTTATGTACGTTATAGGTCCAGTCCAAACCTCACTGAAATTAATGGAACTCTTGCCACTGATCAGTGGTAAATGGCCCAACGTGTATTCCAGTACTCAGCCTGAGTATTCCAGACAGGCAGCGAGGAAAGGCACCAGAGAAGGTAGGGAGCAATCCTCCTCACAAGGCTGCAAAGCAGCAGAAGAGCAGCTCTACTGAGACTGCTGCAGCTTAACGCCTGGAGCAGCCTCCATAGCTCCAGCAGGGAGCTTGGACTCATCTTTAAGTATGCAAGAAGGAAAGAGCCATCCCTGCCTCTTTCCCCCAGTCTGATCCTTCTCTGCCCTCATGCACTGATAATACTGCTATGTAGCCAGGCTTTGCACCAAGCAGGGAATCCCCTGCATGCTTGCACCATCCTCCAATCCTAGCTTCCTAGCAGGAGCACATGTTCTGCTGCTTGGGGACCCGCTCCACCTGGACAGGTAAGAGCAGGATTTGTAACCTTTGGTCAGTGTTTTCTTTACCCTCCTTCAGATTAGATTTGCTCCTGTGAGAGAATGGAATAGTATACAAATATTGACGTGTTTATGATCAACATAATAAAGAAATAAGCAAAATATATGTACCCTTCAGCTTGTGAGTTCACTGCTGCACTTCCTTGGTCTTGTGGCTCATTTACTGTTGCAAATCAGAGCAGGCTAATTTGGCTTGGGATGAAGACGAGCAAGCATAGATAAACTTTAGCAATCATGACACACCAAGATGGTGGGAAACTCAATCTGACAGGAGCATAAGAGCCAGTGAAATGTTACATAATATCAAAATGTTAGGATTACGGTTTTATTCTGAACATGACTTTCAGGATGTCAGGTAATAAGCTGGATGGACTAAGAGCATTAGTAAATATCTGACATAATGTGTAAGGATTTAGTCAAGGGATGAGTGAACTTCAAAAAACTTGAGTTCAGTTTGGATAAGCATCAAAAAGTTTCCTTATCCAAAAGATTGTTTTTTTTAAACCTTTTAGCTCTGGAAAATTGGACAGGAAATCTCCTTAGGAATCACTTTTCTCAGAACTTTCACACTTCCAGGTCCATCAGAGGGAACCTGGAGTGGAAAAAACAACAACACTCATCCAAACACTTTAGGACTTCAAGAAAGCTTTTGGTTGGTTCTTGTAACAGACAAAACTTCAACAGGACAGAGTGTCTAGTTCCATTTGAACCAGTTCTCCCATTGTCAAACTACTCACATGAGTAAAGTTGGTCAGAAATTTTGAATATTTTTGTACTGAATCGAATAAAGACTCAATTTCAAAACTTCCCATGGAATGAATTTTCTTGATGGTTCCTAATCAAATTTTCATTTTGACAATATTGGATCACTTTGTTTCCATTTTACATAGAAAAATATAATAATGTAAAATAAAGGTCAAACCAAGGCTACTATAGCGATCAGGATGCTAGCTTGGGATTCAAGAGACTCGGATTCAGTTCTCTGCTCCTCCACAGACTTCCTGTGTTGCTTTGGGCAAGTTGCTTAGTCTCTCTGCTTCCATTTCCTGTCTCTAAAATGGGAGTAATAGCGAAAGGCCAATGCAAAGCCCTTTGTACCATTTGATTCCCACATTGAGGTTGTATGAGGCTGGTAGCAGAACAGATCTGTAACTAGAGTCCTTCATACAATGTAGTGGAAGGCAGGGTTGGGTGTAGAACAGAGATGGCCTATGAGATCTCTTTGTATATACACAGAGCACAAGGAAGGCTGCATACTATTCCAGCCCAAAAGATGGAATCATCGTACAGTGATTGTATTTTATACCTACTCTGCACAGGGGTAAATGAATAAGGTGCAAAGCAGGGGAAAATAAGGCCTCCAATCTCTCACTAAATCTATTATATTAGAGGATTGGAAGGTAGCAAGTTTTGTAAATCCTTTTAAAAAAGGCCAGTGAAGGTTTTAGACCAGGGCACACTGCTTTGTTGAAGTGAAATTAATATCAGTCTCAATAAGACCAGACAAAATAGAACATTCTAGGCCTCTTTTTGCCTCCTTAACTTTGAGTTCAGGCAGTAGGACTGTGTTTTGAACTTAGGTGGTGGTTTAAATTCAGAGAAGATGACATTTGTGCCCCAGCTGTGTCCAATATTTAGACAAAATTCCCCAATGTAGGATTACAAAGTCATTGTAGCAAGTTGTGAATGGGGAGTTGGGGATAGGAAGGGTAAAATTAATAGATGAGCACTAGATGATATCTAGGCTGGGCTATTTATGTTCTGATTTCTTCTAAGGATGGACAAACTGTTTCAAATTAAAAAGAACCTTACCTAAATACTCCCCCAAAACTTGAATTGAATCTTTTTATAAAGGTCAAATATGGGAAACTTTTCCCATTTGCAATCACCTCTGCACACTTTGATTACAAGCTGAGACTTTAAAATAGTAGTACCACCCCTTCTCCCCCCCCCCCCCCAAAAAAAAAAAAAAAAGCTGTTCTCATAGCATTTCTGGCTTGGCCAGCCTATTTCATGAACAAAAATATTCTAGCCCAAGTCTGAAGCTCCAAGTTCTGAGAAGCTTTGTTGCTTACCTGAATGAAACCCAAATTCTGAATTAATCAATGTTTAGTTTAGATGAAGTTAGGAAAGCACAGAAAACATTAAAATGAGTCAATGTAAAATGAAAATTTTGTGGTACTTTGTTAAATACAAGTTTTGGTGTATGCTAAATTCTGGGGTTTTCCCTGAGTTAATTTTTCTAGAGGGGTGTGGTACTCCTCAGTGTTTGTGAACTGGTAGGTTGTACATCTGGTGCTTTATTTCTGTCCATAGGGGTTCACAATCTGAGGTTTTGGTTCAGACAAACTGAAACTCAAAACAATTCTCAGGGGAAATATCCAAGTTCTGCTGGGCTAAGGGTCAAAACCTCACGAAGTCCCTGTGTTTTGCATGCTTTCCTTCACAAATCTTAAATCAGCGGAGGATCATTTGAAACTCAACCCAGGTGTAGATAATGAATGTTTCAGCAAACCTGGCTGGATTTCAAATGGGGAATGAAAACCTACAAGGGGATTCCAATTTATATACCCCAGCTAGCCTGCCTGAAAGCTGTTCAGAGCCCTATTTTTTAGTGACTTTTTTCAAACAGAAATTCTAATTTGCAATTTTGTTTGAAACTTTGATTTTTTTATATGAAAACGTAACAATTTTTGTCGTGAATTGAAATTTCAATTTCATTAAAAAAGACAGAGTTTCTGAATTGAAATTCCAAAACACCACACTTTTTATTTTTCCATTATTGCTGCTGAATCCAAGTGAATGAATGTCACTCTAGGTTCCTCTTCTTTCCCCTCTGTAACTTTTCAAAACTTTTTCAACTTTGGCAAGTTAGAGTGGCGAAAGGGAAAATGAGACAATGTAACTCTGCCGTTCTGAAACTCTTCAAAACTTTCTTAGTTTTTGATAAGTTAAAATGACAAAATTAGAATCTTTTTTTTTTCTTTGCTACTCTCTTTTTCAAAGTTGGAAAAGTTTGGACGAGTTAAGGTGCAAACAGAAAAAAGAAAGGCGGGGGAATAGACAAAAAGGGGGAAAATGGACTCCCTGTCCCTATTTTAAAAAAACCAAATCTAGACAGCATTCTTTCCATTATGTTGGAAAAGGGTGTAGGGAGAGGAAACAAATCCAAAATTATGAAGCTTCAGAATTGATATATTTAAAAAAAAAACATTTTGTACAACCAAAACAAATATTTGAAATTGAAATAAAATTAATTTTTGACCTTAGAATGTTTCTGTTGAAAAATGTCTTTGAAAATGACATTTTCCTGTTGGGGGAAAAAATTAGTTTCAGAGTTAACCCCATTTTTGGTGGGAATTTCAGCTAAAATATTTCAACCAGCTCTTCCATCCATTAACCAGAAACTCTGATGGGGAGGGGAAAGACTGTCTCATTGGAACATTTTTCCATGGGTCCTGGTGGATTCTCTATCACTGACAATTTTAAAATCAAGATTAGATGTTTTTCCAAAGGCTCTGCCCTGGGAATTATTGTGGGGAAGTTCTATAACCTGTGTTATACAGGAGGTCAGACTAGATTATCACAATGATCCATTCTGGCCTTGGAATCTATGAATCTTTGGGGAAAAGCCCTTACCTATTGGTGATGAATAGCTTGTATGTGAGTAGTAAACTGAGGGTAAGACTAGGTATCAAAATTATGTTCAGTGGCACCTAAAGATTTCCATACTCATTGAAACCATCTCTTGTTAGCAACTAAACTACATTAAAACATCGGCATATATGAAATCATTTGTCATTATAGTTCTATAGCCTAATGGATAGGAAGAGATTAATGACAGAACTACAGTGCCGCAGAAGGGTTCTGATAATATCATAAACTTTGAGAGAAGCTTGTGTATGGTGAGATATCATCAGATCATCCTGAGATTGAATTACAGTATTAGTGATCAATCATTCTTTCTTACTCTAGCTCCTATCCTTTAATATAAAAAACACAGAGTTTTCCTTTATCTGGAAAAACATTATGTTGGAAACCTTTGTAAAACAGGAAAGCATTTAAGGAAATTTTGTGGTGAATGTAAATTACATCGTGCTGACACTAATGTGGAAATATTGCTTCATTATCTTTTGTAAATGCCTTTCTTGGAGCATTTGATGATTAAGGAGGGAGTTTTTTTTTCTTTTTTGTACAGTTAAATTAGTTGGGAGTTTTCCCATTACTATAATGTCATCTCTGAGGTGCAGATCAAAACTTTGATAGATTTCTTCTCATCTACATAATTTCAACATACATGTGTTTACAGAAACACTACAGGCCATCTTCATCCTACCATCCACAAGAAGAAAGTTCAGTATATCGGCCACACTTCTATCTGCCCTCGCTGACTGGCTTTCCACCCCCTCCAATATCAACATCTTATGTCAATATTTGTCATTAAACCTTGACTGGACAATTCCAGTGGGAACAACATACACATAAAGCAAATAGACCGTAGGGGAAAACCCTGCATTAATTACTAGTCTAATTAATTATTGGTTGTAAAGTGCTTGAAGATGCTGTATTTAGATGAAAAGCTATGCACAATGACATATTATTATTGACAAGTAGGTACTAAGGCCAGTTTTTAAAGGAATTTAGGCACCTAACTCATTGACTTAGGGTATGATTACAGTTGCAGATGTAGAGCACCAGGAGTTAAACCAGCCCTCGGAGACAGCAGCAGGGAAAGTGCTGCGGTGTGTCCTCACTGTGCTCCTTGTGACCGTGGAGCATATCCACATTAGCAGCTCTCGCAACTCCACAGAAAGCAGTGCATTGTGGTAGCTATCCCAGCGTGCAAGTGGCTGCAGCGTGCTTTGAAAAGGGTTTGCAATGTCTAATGGGGCAGGGTCAGCAGCACGTGATGCAGGCTTCCCAATCCCATTGTTCCATGGACATGCTACTAGATTGCCAACTGCTTTTCAAATTAGGGGGTGGAGTGTGACAGGGAGTGTGTTGTGTGTAGGTCGGGGGAGAATGTGTCAGCATGCTGTCCAGTAAGTTCAGACAGCGGCGGGGGGAAACCCGACATCAGCCTCCACCTCTCACACACATACCTACCTTTGCAGCAGTAGAATTCTACAGTAATGGTTTGCTTTGTGTCCTGGAGCAGATAAGCATGAAGGCTGTCAGGGGAAGCTTTGAAAGGGGATATCTGCATGCCTGCAGCCGAGTTCAAAACAATGACCATTGTGGTCACTTGACTTCAGGGTATTATGGGACATTTCCGGAGGCCAATCACAGTGCAGTAATGCAACACATCGTCCACACTGACACCCTGGCACTCCAGCTGGGGCGCAGCAAGCTCTTTGCTTCTCATGGAGGTGGATTACCAGTGGCGCTCCAGCCACGGAGTCTGGGCGCTCTACATGCCTTGCCAGTGTGGACACCTCAGGAGTTAGGGCACTCGGGGCTGATTTAATGCCCTCCAACTTGCAAGTGTAGACAAGCCCTTTGACAACTTATACATTTAAAAATCCAGCCCTAAATAACCTAATGACTTTTCCACCTCTGGCTTTTCTGTTAGCAAGAGGTAAACCTCAAAATATATTATTTATATTATTCAGATAAGCAACCAAATGATTGGCTGCTTATCTACAGCTTATCCTAACTATTTTAAGCTCCAGAGTTTGAAAAACTGATCTAGATGTCTCACAAGAGCTGACTTTCTCTTGAGATCTCTAGTACTTCTATCTCCAGTCATGGTATTTTGGCAGAAAGCTAAAAGCAGAAGAAAGCTCTTAGCCCAGGATTTTAGCCCTTCAGAAAAAGTTTCCATTTAGTTCTCTACATTAGTTCAAAAGGACTCTTTCTTTACCCAAACCAGTTTGCTTTCCCTGTTTTCCATAGGCACTGATTCTGCCATTCACATTGAGTAATATCTTACTCCACAGATGGTCCTACCAATTTCAATAGCGCTCCTCCCAGACTAAGGTAGTATTCATTGTAAGTAGGGGTGGCAGAATCTAGTCCTTTTATTCTAAGGTTTACTAATATAAAGCATCAGGCCACTTACTTGACCTACACTATTGTAGGTCAAGAAGACACTGTAATCCCACCCTCTGTTTTGGCCAAATAAAGCCTGGTCAACATACATTTTTATTTATATTAACTTTATGTAAGCTTAGAGTAGCATTTCCTTTCCTTATGTATGGGTGAGTCTTTTAAATTCTCTTCTAATATTATCTGCATAGCAACAGGAATGTCCATTTTTTTATGAAAGCAGGCCATAATTTTTCTTGAACAAGTTCAGAAATAAATAAAAAATTAATTAAATAAATGAATAATAATTAGAAGATAGGGTAGATAGTAGATTATTTTTTTATGTAAGCATAGAAGTGGAAAAACAAGAACATTTGGGCCAGGATTTTCAAAAATAAGTGTCTAAGATTTGGCTCGTAAAGCCATATTTAAACATTTAAATATACCTGATTTTTCAAAAGTCCCTGCAGCTCCCATTCACTTCTACATCTTTAGGCATCCGGTATAATCATTTGCACCTGTGCAAAGAGGTTGTGAAATGCTGCTGTGCTTATTCTGACAGCTGAAGAAACAAGACAGTGGAGAATCATGTCCATTGTCTTTTCTCTTTTCTTTCCTGCTTATATTTTCAAAATGTCATAATGCTCATGAAGCAGAATGTATACTTAGTAATGTTTTCATTACCAACATATACACACTCTTATTATGCATTGATGCTACCCAGAAGGCAGTACTCTTGGGAACCATTGTACTGAAGCCCTAAATTATAAAGGTCAAGACCTAGTGCTTCCAGTCCACAGAACAAATAATTGTCACGCAAATTGGGACAGATTGAATGAGCTGAACTTTAGACTGCACTATTAATCTGGGTAAGCATTACTCATCAAACTAATTAAACATAATTCCTTTTTTTCTTTGAGCTGTGAACCCATCAACCATTATTCCTGTGCTAACCTTTAAAGATTTTTTTGCTCCCTATGGAAATATGAAAAAGGTTATTATATTTAAAAAATCCTAATGCACTGGTGATGAAGGACAGGCTGGAGTAATTGGCTGCCTCTTACAGTTAGACATGAGGATTATTATGGCAAAATTTAGAGGAAATCAAGACAGCTCATTTTGTCCATCAAGAATGACACTTCTTAACTCAGTCGTTACCTAGTGATTCTGCTTGACCTTATAAAAATAATCAGGTATTTAATGTACCTGCACTTCATGGCTTGAAGGAGGTGAGGCAATTACTGTCAATACTGCCTGCAACAGCTTGGTTTAACTCAGCAAAGTAGTATGTGCGGAGTGAAATGGCTTTGTCTCCACAAATCTTTAATGGGGAACATGTATGACTTGAAAAGATTTTTTGAAATGATAAATTACCTCAGTGCAGAAGGCAATGTCACTTTTGATAGAGTTCAGGATTTCTATAGAGATCATAGAATGTTAGCGCACAATTCTCAATCTATGCTTAACCGGCTGAATTTTTTAAAGCACTGTATGATTAAATAGCATGTAAATTAAAATAATCTGGAGTGTGTATTGCAGCCATCAATTTGATATGGCTTCCTGCATTTTTAGTATATATGATGGCTCACGCTCTGCTGACTGAAAATGGATTTTGATTCTAGTTATATATAAACTTTGCAACAATTATAATATGTTACATATTATAGTTCCATTCATGATCCTATGCAAGCTGATGTCAAAGGGAACACCACTGGGCCCTCAATAAACTGACCTGTAAATAACATGGTATAGCAGATCCAGCTGCACTTTAGCACTTGGGCTAGGAGTTCACCAAGGTGTCTTAAAGACACTTTTGACCACAATTCCCCATCTCCATACTTGCTCCTAGCATTCTTTGCCTGAGCCAGAGAATAGGAGTCAAGAAGTACACTTAGTATGGTTGCCAATGTCAGACATAATTTGAACCCATGGGTCCACTTGAGTGTACAGCATACAGAGCACAGTGGTCTTCCAAGGATATCTGAAAGGTAGGATTCATAAAAACAGTAGGGGCAGGTTAAGTTTTTAGTGAAAACATTAGAGCGTTAATTTTCTCTGTCAAGAAAGGTACTTAATTCATAGAACGGACAGTTTCATTACATTTCCCCAAATTCCCAGAGTCAAACCTTGCTCCAGCTGAAGTGACTGAGAGTTTTGCCACTGACTTCAGTGACACTAAGAATTGGTACCTTGAGAGCAGCACACGGGATTAAAATGTCACATGCCCCATCTCGCTTCCTACCTCTCTCATAATTAGGCTTCCTCCCAGCCACTGCAGCAGCACAGCATTGAGTCAGCCGTAGCTTGGCTTCTAAATATATATGTTTAATTATAATCGCTCTGCGTTAGTGTGAAATCAGTTGTGTATGAGTTTGGCCTGAGGCACAGCTGTAGGTAACAGGGAACAGAAGAAAATAAGGAAAAAAGAAACAAAGGCTTGTCCTACCATTTTTTTTATGACCCTTGTTGGCAGAGGCCAAGAATTATTGGCTTAGAGACTGTACTACCTTCTGTTTCCTAGAGATGGTCTCACCAGTACAGTGTGTGTGTGTTGGCAGAGCAATAAGGGAAGCTTACATTATTTTCTGAACTGTGTGAATAAAGCAGAGGACTTCAGTTGCCAGGGCTCCACCTTTTTGAAGATTAAATACACTTAAAAGGTACAGATGTACTTATTAAAACTTTTCTTTTTAAATATGCATTGTGATAAAGGAGAATCATAGAGTTTAAAGACAAAAGGGACCACTATATCAAGTAGTCTGACCTCCTGCACATCACAGGCCACCAACACCACCCTACCATCCCCATACTAAACCCAACAACTGAAATTACACCGAAGTATTACAACCCTCAGGAGACTAAGCTAGTATGTGCCACCAACAGAGAATAGGAGGGATCAAGGTGCATCAGTGCCAGAGGACAATGAAGGTGCTAAAGGAGCACTCAAGAAAGACAAGATCTTTGCAGAATGAGCTAAATGTATTCTTTGCATCTGTCTTCACTGCAGAGGATGTGAGGGAGATTCCCGCACCTAAATCATTCTTTTTACATGACAAATCTGAGGAACTGTCCCAGACTGAGGTGTCAGTAAAGGAGGTTTTGGAACATATTGATAAATTAAACTGTAATAAGTCACCAGGACCAGATGATATTCACCCAAGAGTTCAGAAGGAACTCAGATATGAAATTGCAGAACTATGAACTGTAAATCAGCCTCTGTAACAGATGACTGCAGGATAGCTAATGTAACTCCAATTTTTAAAGTAGGCTCCAGAGGCAATCTGGGCAATTATGGGCTGGTAAACCTAACTTCAGTACCAGGCAAATTGGTTGAAATTATAGTGAAGAACAGAATTATCACATACAGACTAACATGATTTGTTGGGGAAGAGTCAACACAGCTTTTGTAAAGATAAATCATGCCACACCAATGTATTAGAATTCTTTGAGGAGGTCAATAAATATGTGAACAAGGGTGATCTCATGAGATATAATGTATTTGGACTTTCAGAAAGCCTTTGACAAGGTCCCTTATTGAATGCTCATAAGAAAAGTAGGCAGTCATAGGATAAGAGAAAAAGTCTTTTCATGGATCAGTAACTGGTTAAAAGATAGGATACAAAAGATGGAAATAAATAGTTTTTACAGTGGAGAGAGGTAAATAGTGGGTCCCCCAGGCATCTGTACTGGGACCAGTACTGTTAAACATATTCATAAATGATCTGGAAAAAGGGGTGTGCAGTAAGGGGGAAAATTCTGCAGATGGTACAAAATTACTCAAGATAGTTAAGTCCCAAGCTGACTGTAAAGATTTACAAAGGGATCTCATGAAACTGGGTGAGTTGGCAACAAAATGGCAGATGAAATTCAATGTGGATAAATGCAAAGTAATGCACACTGGAAAACATAATCCCAATTATATGTTCAAAATGATGGGGTCAAAATTAGCTGTTACCACTCAAGAAAGAGATCTTGGAGTCATTGTGGATAATTCTCTGAAAATATCTGATCAATGTGCAGTGGCAATCAAAAAAGCTAACAATGTTAGGAAATATTAGGAAAGGGACAGATAATAAAATAAAAAATAGCATAATGCCACTATGTAAATCCATGGTAAGACCTCACCTTGAATACCGAGTGCAGTTCTGGTTGCCCCATCTCAAAAAAGATATATTAGAATTGGAGAATGTATAGAGAAGGGCAACAAAAAAGGGTTAGGGGTATGGAACAGCTTCAATAGGAGGAGAGATTAAAAAGACTCAGACCGTTCAGCTTAGAGAAGAAATGACAAGGAGGGGATATGGTAGAGGTCTATGAAATCATGAATAGTGTGGAGAAAGTGAATAAGGAAGTGTTATTTACCCCTTCACATAACACAAGAACCAGTGGTCACCCAATGAAATTAATAAGCAGCAGATTTAAAGCAACCAAAAGGAAGTACTTCACAGAACATGCAGTCAACCTGTGGAACTCATTGCCGGGGAATACTGAGAAGGCCAAAAGTATAACTGGATTAAAGAAAGAATTAGATAAATTCATGGAAGATAGGTCCATCAATGGCTGTTAGCCAAGCTGGTCAGGGATGGAACCCCGTGTTCTGGGTGAATCTAAACCTCTGACTGCCAGAAGCTGGGACTGGAAGACAGGGGATGGATAACTCAATATTTGCCCCGTTCTGTTCATTCCCTATGAAGCATCTGGCACCAGCCACTGTCAGAAGACAGGATACTGGGCTAGATGGGCCATTGGGCTGACCAATATGACCATTCTTGTGTTGAACAAGAACCAGACAGTGAATCACCTGCAATGGAGAATTCTCAGAACCCTTGACTAACCCGCCCACTGTTTCATCTCCAGCTGTGGCCATTTCTGATGCTTCAAAGGAAAGAGAGGGATGAAGTCCCTTTCTGACACCTGCAGGAGACTGGCTGAGAGTCTTCTCAGATCTGAGTCCCTCTCCTTCATCCTCCCTGCCACTCCTCTTCCTCTTAATCAAAACTATATTGCAAGCCTCACTTCACTACTTTCACCTTTTCCTGAGGATGTTTTGGGTGTTCATTCAAGACTCTTCCTGGAATAAGGTAAATAAACAGTACTTATGTTTTTTTCAACTATTTGATGACCGCTCTGATGTCCAGTCTAAAACAGGAAAACTTTCAGATAATCACTACTTCATCAATTTGATGATAGCTCAGGCATATGAGATAGTATCTCTACATCAGTGGTGGGCAACCCATGGTCCGCATACAGCCCATCAGGGTAAGCTGATTGTGGGCCGTGAGACCTTTTGCTGACATTGACTATCCATAGGCACAGCCTCTCAGCTCCCATTGGCTGGAAACGGTGAACCGCAGCCATTGGAAGCTGCAGGGGGGAGGAATGCAATTTGTAGATTGCAAGAGGCAACATCACCATTGTGAAAAACTGTTCCATGGTGATGTTGCCTCTTGCAATCTACAAATTTTCCTGATTATCAGTGGAATTTCCTGAATCAGGAGCCAGTTTATCTTCTGCACCTTTGAGGATCCTCATATAGGCCCCATTAAGTTCAAAGCAAATGGTTGCCCCAGGAATTTCATCACATCAACTTCCCAGCATTCCAAGCAGTGGAGAAAATGGTTCTCTCTCCTGCTAAGATTCCTTCTGGATTTAGTCAACACTCACATGGAAAGCAACAATAGGACCTGCCCCGTATATGGTACTTCCATGGTAGAAAAAGAGTCGGCAAATTAAGAATCCTAACTTGAGTAAGGGAAATTCTCTTGCTCCTGGTGCAGGAAGTTTTGCTTATTTGTTTTAATATTGATTATTAAGGAATCTTGAGGAATACATCAACTACTTGTATGCCATATGGCTCTTACTATCTGCAGTTACAAAAGGAAAGGAAAGTGTGGTCGTAAAACCTGCAGTTTAATTGTCATGACACAGGGATTCTTGTAGATGTTTTTTAAACATGGTGGACCAAGAGGCATCTTATTATAACTAATTTGTCTAAGATTTATGATTATCTGGTAAAGAAAATGATCTCTAAATCAGATACGTTTCAGTTATAACAAACATTTAGTCAAATATAGAGAGAATACTAAATTGTAAAGCATTATGGGTTACAGTAGTCCTAAAATTGTTTGCTGGATCACAAATGTAATAACCTTATACCATTTCAAAACTTACAATTTATAAATGGACTCCTTCAGTACAGTAACTGTTGAGTGTTTTTCATTAGCCAGTGGGCCCTAGGCTAGTGTGAGTACTTCCATGGGACCAGTGTCTAACTGGGAGGGAATAAATGTATCATCTTATACTGGTTGTTTTTTTGCCTAGTTCCATTAACTGAGGAGTTTGGTCTGTAGCTTGTAACTAATCGCCTGTGAGATGGAGCTATGTCCTTCAAAGTTGATGGACACTGACTGAGACCCATAGGTCACTGAATTCCTGCAGAAAGGAGGTACTGGGCTCACTTTCCTTAGGGTTAGGCTATTTCTCAAAACACTTATACAGTACTCAGAGCATTTAATACCTTTGACCAATAGCTACTGCTGATTCTCCTATGGGATCTTGTGCGACTGAATTAAGTGGGTTTGCTTCCTTATCTCAGGCCAGGTCTACACTACACCCCTAATTCGAACTAAGGTACGCAACTTCAGCTACGTGAATAACGTAGCTGAAGTTCGAAGTACCTTAGTTCGAATTAGTTCGAACTTACCTTGGTCCACACGCGGCAGGCAGGCTCCCCCGTCGACTCCGCGGTACTCCTCTCGGCGAGCTGGAGTACCGCAGTCGACGGCGAGCACTTCCGGGTTCGACTTATCGCGTCCAGACTAGACGCGATAAGTCGAACCCAGAAGTTCGATTTCCAGCTGTCGAACTAGCGGGTAAGTGTAGCCAAGGCCTCAGAGATGTTCTAGGGAGTATACCTAATTTCCACAAAGGCCCTCATTTATGGAGTTCTACAGTGTCATTGTTCTTGTTCATTCTTTATATAAAGTCACTTATACAGATGCTTTGTCTTGTAGAGTTGCCAGTATGCTCACTCAGCTCCATCTCCTTTTCACCAAACTGATACTCTATGGTTTTGTTACTCCCCAGTGTCTGAGACAGGGATTTGGGTGAAAATGAAGTGGTTGAGACTCAACTAAGGGCTAGTCTACACTACCCACCCGGATCGGTGGGTAGAAATCGATCTCTCAGGGATCGATTTATCGTGTCTCATCTAGACAGATAAATCGATCCCTGAATTGACGCGCTAACTCCCACCTTGTCAGGAGGAGTAAGCGCTGTCGATGGGGGAGCCGCGGCGGTCGACTTGCCACCGTCCTCACAGTGGAGTAAGTCGAATAGGATACACCGAATGTAGCTGAATTTGCGTATCTTAAATCGACCCCCCCCCTTAGTGTAGACCTAGCCTAAGAGACAGAAGTGGTTCTTGTTGTCTGGGGGATGCATTGTTTCTCTTGTGTTAGCAGCCCATGTTGTCTTTTCATCATCTGTGGCTGGCCACAGTGTCACTGTGGCTCATGGAATATGGATTTTCAAACATCCTTCTATACCTTTTGATACCTACAGGCTTGGCTGTAAAGTGCTGTCCACTTAGGGCTATCTCTGAAGTCCACCCTAAAGCTTAAGGTAGTGCAGAATGTTGGTTCAGCTGTCTGTCTAAATGCTGTGACACAACACCTGAGCTCAACTCTCTCTTTTGTTTCAGAGTAGCAGCCGTGTTAGTCTGTATCCTCAAAAAGAAGAACAGGAGTACTTGTGGCACCTTAGAGATTTGTTAGTCTCTAAGGTGCCACAAGTACTCCTGTTCTTCTCTCTTTTGTCTTACTGTTAACGATGAAGTAGGCTGTAGCCCACGAAAGCTTATGTTCAAATAAATTTATTAGTCTCTAAGGTGCCACAAGTACTCCTGTTCTTTTTGAGGATACAGACTAACACAGCTGGTACTCTGAAACCTGTTAATTTATTGATGCAATTCACGATGTTGGTGAAGCTGTTTACAGCCCTGAATGGTTCAGGAATCAGTTCTGCCAGTTCTGTTTTGAACCTTATCTCTCTCTCTCTCTCTCCTCCCCCGCACCTCCCCCTGTGGCAGCAGACATTGTCTGTTTGGGAATCACTTGTCATTGGAGCAAAAACCAGAACATTCCACATCTGTTGCAGGGTTCTCACACTTAAGGGTCCTACCTTTGGTAATAGCTGCCTTTAGATGCTGAATCTAGTGACTTTCAGCGAAAGATACAAGACACATTTATTTGGTCTTTGTCAAATGGTGACAGTTGATTAAATATTTTTGTTTGTCCTTTAATTTTCTCCAATCAAAGAGCCCTACTGATACTGTGAAAGAATCTCCAGAAATGAGTAAAATGAATCAGTAATAATAACAAAAAAGAAAACTACTCTTTGGTACCATCTAGTGATGTTGAGAGGTCCACCTTATGAACCAACCTTCCTGAACTCTCATAACAATTCTGACTCTTATGTTATAAACCAGGGGTTGGCAACCTTTCAGAAGTGGTGTGCCGAGTCTTCATTTATTCACTCTAATTTAAGGTTTCGCGTGCCAGTAATACATTTTAATGTTTTTAGAAGGTCTCTTTCTGTAAGTCTATAATATATAACTAAACTATTGTTGTATGTAAAGTAAATAAGGTTTTTTAAATGTTTAAGAAGCTTCATTTAAAATTAAATTAAAATGCAGAGCCCCCTGGACCATTGGCCAGGACCCGGGCAGTGTGAGTGCCACTGAAAATCAGCTCATGTGCCGCCTTCGGGTTGCCTACCCCTGTTATAAACACATGAGTAGCCCAGGAAATATAAAAAGGCTGCCAACATACCAACATTGTCCCTATAACCACATGCATAATGAAGATTTGAGTACAATTATTTGCAATGTTCTTTGAGTACTGTCTGACACTACAAAAAGGGTCACTGAGTTGACAGTGCAGCATGAGACGAGAAAGAGGCTATACATATGAAATATTGATGTGATTCCCATTTGCTTGCAATAAAGAACATGTTGTTGAAATCTATTGACCATTGAAATGGAATTAGTACTGACCTAGCTTTTGTAAGCCATTGATTAAATGTTTAAATAGTATGAGATAACCAACAATGACTAAGATGAAGAAAATAATTTGGAAAAATGAAGGACTGTAATAATAATCCATTTACGGACACATCCATTTCTGATGTGTCTGTAAAATTATCTCTAAAGAATAAGCCACAAAAAATAACCCCAAGTTAAATTCTGAACTATTCTGAGTATTCTTTAAAAAGAATGTTTTGCCATTTTTGGTTGTTGTGATAATAGAATGTGTCTTGGCTTAAGTAGAATACTTTACATTTGAAATGTAGAATATATATTAATTATGTGGCTATTAATATGTGAGAATGGATTAGAATTTTGAGATGAATGGAAAGGATGGATGCAGGGCCGAAGCATGTAAAGTATGGGAGTTATGTAAAATATGACCTATCTTTAAGCTCCACATCTTGGATTTTTGGTGTTCCTTTGCCACCCCATCCTCTTCAGATTGTGTCAACTATTCATTTAAAGATGCTAATTATTGAATGTAATTTATTTAGCTGGTTTATAACTAATGTATTTTTCCCATAAATAAAAGTATGAATTAACAGTACTGAATATTTCTTATAATGCAAAATTCCTGAAGATTTCATGACTGAACTATTATGATTGCACAGTCTGAGCTTAATCCAGCTCTTCCTGCCTGTGCAGGAGTATATGAGGCTTGCCAGGGCTATCAGGCTGGTACAGAGTGGATCAAAGCTGGGGGGGAGGGCAGGTGAAGGGAACATGTGGTGGGGTGCACACTACAGAGTCGAGTGGGACACAACTGATGCATCTGTCTTTATGAAAATATGAAATCTGTAGCTGTGAGGTGCCTGGATTGACCTTCCACTAGTAAACCCCTCCTGACATTGACACAACTGTTTGAGGTTGTTGTCCAAACAAGAGGCCTTTTTCTGCAAAATCCTGAGCACCCTTGACCCCCATTGATTTCATAGGCCCTGATGGCCTCTGCAGGAGGCAATCATACAGTAGGTACTTTGGCTGTTGGGGGATAGGGCTTCAACTTGTAGAGGAATATGTGTCTGAAACAGTGATAATTGTGTAAATTCCCCACTCAAGCACCTTAAGCAATGAGCCATTAAACACAACCTTGGAGGCGACTTAAACTTGACCTGTTTAAAGGTATGTATTTTGATATCTTGGCCATTTATTTTACATTCATAATACAGAGTGGGATTTGGTGGTTGTTTTTATTTTAATACAGTAGATGCTTGTGAAGTGTGTAGCATAGTGGGGACCCAAATACGTACTGATTGTCCATCTGAAGATCTTAAAATCTAAATACAGTATATTAAAGAAGACAAGGAGGGGGGAGAGGAGAGGAAATATAATGACAAGTTTCAGAGTAACAGCCGTGTTAGTCTGTATCTGCAAAAAGAAGAACAGGAGTACTTGTGGCACCTTAGAGACTAACAAATTTATTAGAGCATAAGCTTTCGTGGACTACAGCCCACTTCTTCGGATGCATCCGAAGAAGTGGGCTGTAGTCCACGAAAGCTTATGCTCTAATAAATTTGTTAGTCTCTAAGGTGCCACAAGTACTCCTGTTCTTCTTTTTTTGAGGAAATATAATGGCACAGAGAGGCTGGTATCTTGCCTATGGTCCTGAGTATTTCAGCACCAGAAGCAAGAAAAGAACCCAGGTTTCCTTATTCTCAGGCCAGTGCCCATTCCTCTACACCATGCTGCTTCTCTTGGAACAAATATTTAATCTGTATTTAAGGCTAAAACAAAGTCTAAACTCAAAGGCTTGATCCTGCAAATATTCTTGCACATGTATTATATTACACACATGAGAAGTGCCATTGACGAGTGCCTATGTAAAGATAAACACATGTGTACATGTTTGCAGTAACAGAGCCTTTTTGCTGAATAATGTCACTAGTCAGGTTAAGACCAAACAATTAAAAAAAAAAATGGACGAAAAAAAATCTTTTAGACTTCCCAGGTCATATCACCTGACTCCTCCTCCTCTTATGCTGAGGCGGAAAACTCCACTGGAGCATGGAGCCTGGCCAGAAAGGTTCTGCTAAAACTTGCTAGGTTTTTTTGTATTTGATTTTCAAGGTTTAAATAAAAAACGTACAGGGTGCTCTTTTCCTCTGTTATAAAAGAGGATTGGCCCAGCTCACTCTGTGATTCAGCAGAAGGTGCTGCAGTGGCACATTAGCTGCTCGTTGTGACTTTTGGGATCTGAAAGGGAATGTCTAAAAAGCTTTTGTTATGTGCTAAATGCCCCTCATAGTGGATACATTCAGCACATTGTTTCCTTTTTTGTTTGTTAGTGTTGCAACTGCTATTTCACAGGACCCCTCTGGCCTACATAATGCACCTGCTTTTAAGCAGTAGTCATTGTCTTTGCTTAACAAAAGTTTTTCTAAAACTAGTATCTCCCCATGTCTTTTTCATATTTATCCTTTGGCATAAGCACAATGCACTAGATTCTGATCTCAGTGACTTCAGGGGAGTTATTCTGGATTTACACAGAGGTAACTCAGATCTAAGTAATGCCTCATATCTATCATTCTGAGAAATCTCCAAAATACATGCTCCTGCCAAGCTTCTCTTCAGGGCTTCATTGCAGATGCAGAGTCAGCATGGAATTGAAACGAAGAGTTGTAGAATTTTGTAACACCAGCTCTGAATAAAAGAACAACTGCACTGAGCTGACCATGCCATGAACTAATGAGAAACATATCCAGAAAATGGGGACATGAAGGGATCAGTCTGAAATAAGATTTAGTCTAAACTTTCACGCAGGAATTTTAGGCCCTGATTTTTGGAAGTTGATTTACATGGGGGCGTTCCCTGTGTCCAGGTGGAGCTTTGTACAGAGACAGAAGTCTGAAGAAGTCAAGTCTGTCCATATGAATCACTTGTAGAATTGGGGCCGTAGGGTTTTTTCCCCTCACTTTTCATGTGATCATCTGCACACTCTGGCTCTGAACAGGACTAGAATCAAAAATGCTGAAATACACCAGATCTTGAGTATTTCCAACTTGATATTTCTCTTCAGAGTGCATGGAAATCTGGTGTATGAAAACGTGTACAGAGGATGTATAAGTACAGTAGATGTATGTAGTAGTGCTGTATGCAGCCCTCTCACAAATAAATGTGGAATTGATACAAAAAAGTTATTACCTATCTTTCTACTTCAAATTCATGCTCAATCATTTTATAAGTGGAACAGCACACTTCAAGTGTGCCTTGAACTAATACAACTGTACTTCTATGTTAAATAAATGGCTTGCCGATGGAGAATAGGAATCCAATTTACCACTTGATATTTAATATGGTTAAATGGCAAACCGTTGAAGAACAGAACTTACAATGGAAATGGCAGTACCCTTAATTCTAGCGGTACTGTTAGGCAATTCCAGACTATTACACTGTCAGGAGTTATATTTTAATATTTCCATATTCAGCTTGATGCAGATCATTGTGTTATACAACAACACAACTTATAGATTGTGACCACTGCTTATAACACTGTTAATCATCTCATTGTTGCCTGGTGCTCACTGGTCTGTTTTATCCACCTGTAGTAGTTTGTCTTTTTACTAAGACTGTGAGCTCTTTGGGACAGGGACTATCATTTTGTTCTGTGTTTTTGCTTGTCTAGCACTCTAGGGCTTTGCTGCCTGATTGGGGTCCCGAGGTGCAACTGAAATACAAATAATAATATTGGGCTTGATCCAACACCACTGAGTTGGTCTTTTAGAACAGGGGAAAATGGAACAGAACCAAGCCCCAAATGATCCATTTTGGCAACAGCTTCAGATTGATTTTAAAGGAACTGCACCAATGGGAGATTTCCCAAAGGAGACACAGCTCCTAAGTGTGCAGGGAGGAGCCACATGCAGCCTGGCATCCAAATGCAGCCCGCTGGCTTTATCGTTTAAATGTAAAGGCTTTTAAATGGGATGTCGTGAGGTAACAAACTGGTTATAGAAGGAGACTAGTGTGATGATGTAGATATACATTCCTCCTAGAGTTATTTCCATTTCCTTCAAAGACTCAAAACAAATTGAAGAATTCAGCTAAAGCATTTGTAGCAGAACAAACAAAGGGAGCATCCCTGATGAGCGTCAGTGCAGTCTTTGTGATCACTATGCCATCTAGCCAGGTGCTGCATCCGTGGAGATCCCTGGGGACCTGTGGTAGTCTTTCGGTTGTGCACCTAGTAGCCTCATTTTCCCCAATGCTCTACTTGTTTAGAAAAATACTACACTGCCATTTCCCCATCTTCTCACTTTCTGTCACTTCTCCACTACACTTCCCACCCACTCTTCCTTGCATTAGCAGCCCTACTGTGAAGAGATTATTGTAGGTGAGAATACTGAAATCTGGCTTGTTAGGTTTCAAGTGCTTTCATGCTCACACTTCAGAAAATCTTTTTAATTACAGCCTTTGCGAATTGTTTTTACTCTTTAAACTCAACACTTAGCAACTGTAATGAGAACTAGAGCCCTCACTGCAGAACAGACAGTGGGGAGCTGTGAGCCCCAGTGGCAACCTGGATCAGAGCAGGGAGCCTGGGCAGCAGCCTGGCTTGGAGCAGGGAGCAGAGATCTGGGATTCAGGGTGGCCACCTGGCTTGGAGAGGGGAGCATGAGCAACATGCTGGGAGTGGGGAGTCAGGACCCTGAGGGGCAGTAGGGCTCGGAGCGGGGAGCCTGGGTGGCAGCCCGGCTTGTAGTGGGGAGCTGTAGCCTGGCTTGGAGTGGGGAGCCTGGGTGGCAGCCCAGCTGGAATTAGGGAGACCGAGCAGCATCCCAGCTGGGATCAGGAAGTCCAGGAGGCTGTAGCTGGAGCCCCCCCACCCCCCACCCACCGGGGCTGTGAGCTGGGCTTTCTTGTCAACTTCACGGCTCCAGTATAGAGCCCTGAAATTAACAAGAATGACAGCTAAAAGCCAATGCAAGTAACCCACAGCCTCTATATGGACACTGAGTTGCCCTAACTACACTGACATTGAAGTGGAGTTATTGTGTCAGTGTAGTAGGGCACTTACATCAGTGGGAGCAAGGCTGTAGTGTAAACACGGACATATTTAAGAGTAGGTTAGATAAATGTCTATCAGGGATGGTCTAGACAGTATTTGGTCCTGCCATGAGGGCAGAGGAGTGGACTCGATGACCTGTCGAGGTCCCTTCCAGTCCTAGAATCTATGAATCTATGAATAATTAGGTCAAAGTAAGGCAACTTATGTCAACCTAACTTTGTAGTGTAGACCAGGCCATTGATCTGATTCAGAGCAATGACCTTTCTGTTGGCACTAATGCAACTCTCTCTCGGGCAAGGGAGGAAGAAACAGGATACAAGATGCGGTGGTGGACAACTTTGACAGTGGCTTGGTGCCATGAGAAAGTGGCAGTGTGCTTTCTTAAAGAGTGTACACACGGTACATGCAGAGCTGGAGGAGTGAAGACAGCTGATGAAGTTTTTAATGGCTGATGAATCTCCCTGTGCTAACCTGCATCTGAACCTGAAACTTATAAGTGTCCCATCATTAATTTATTTACATTTTAAAGCCATAGGCACCCTGGCACATAATAATACAACAAAAAGCTCAGGCGCATTCAGATGCTAATTCAAACAGGAACTTGGTAACCCAGCCATCTCCCCTGACCCAAAAAAATCTTTCCCACCCCCTTTCTCATTCTGGGAAACAAACCGTCAACCCTCTGATAAAATCCTGTCAAGCACTATTAGAATTTTTTTTTGTTTGCAATTAGTCTATTTAAAAAGAAAATCAAGAGGCTAGTGTCCCTCTAAAAATGTGCTCCCTGCCAATCAAAAGAGATACCTGATTTCTAATCCTAGCTTTTATTGGGGAGATGAGATTTGCCTTGTAAAATGAACACCATCAGCAACCGATATGTCAGTGACAAAACTGAGACTAGAGCATTTCCACTCTATAAGACATTGAGAGCGCAGCTTTTTCAGTTGCGGCTACTACAGCCACAACCATCACACAGTTTCTTTGCTTGTAATCACATACACCTCTACCTCGATATAATGCGTCCCGACATAACACGAATTCAGACATAACGCGGTAAAGCAGCGCTCCGGGGGGAGGGGGATGGGTGGGGCTGCGCGCTCAGGCGGATCAAAGCAAGTTCAATATAACGCGGTTTCACCTATAACGCGGTAAGCTTTTTTGGCTCCCGAGGACAGCGTTATATTGAGGTAGAGGTGTAATTAAAACAACATCATCATTATTAGTAATCTGGCACAGTAGAAATCAATGGATCAGCATTGCTGCTTCTATATTTACCTTGCAGCAGGAGATCAGCCTCCTGTGTAACAAGCTCCATTCCACAGCATGAATGTTATATCTAAAGCAGATTATTAGAAACAAATAACTAACAGTGTTTTCAGTGAAGCCAATAGAGTGTACAGTTTTGAATTATTGTGTCAGGACTACAGCACTGTAGGGCCAAGTTAATGTGTATTAAATGGGAATTTCCTTCCACCTGTTTGCACAAGATGTTTGTTCTGGTAATCCTGTTTAAATACTAACTACAGTCCTTGATTTGTTAGAGTGAGAATTCTTCAGGACACACTCTATTTTTTGAAAAAAGGGCTGAGGTATTATTTCACATTTTCTACTCTTTCTTTCCATTGTTTTTAATGGAAAACTCATATTTTTCTTCTATCGATCATCACGTATTTCTTGCACAGTCTGACACACACTTACTGAAAAGAAAATATATTGCATCCTTAATCTAGCTGGTATGAAGATAAACTAAGCAGCAACTCTGACATATAAAGATGTAAATGTATAAACCATTACAAATATGAGAAGATGAAGTAAAATCATGTGGTAAAATTTAGCAGCACTGTTTATGAAGAGTCTGAGGTATTTGCATACAGTACAGTTATATAGTTAGTCTTGGCAACTATACAAACCTGCTGCTTGTGGAAAACTTGTGGAGTATTTGGAGATGATTTTCCAATTAAAATATACATTATAGGGGGCTGCCTGTTGTTAAGGTTGCTCAACACTTCCCATTATAAGACTCTGTTTTCAGTTCGTTATAACTTTCCCAAACTTGAACTGTTTGGGCTGCAATTTTCCAAGCTGGGTGTCTGCTCAAGATGAAATTTTTTCAGAAAACATCAGCCACAACAGTCCAGCTGTTTCTGAGATTGAGGCTTGGAAAAATACATTGTTTTGCCCTTCTTAAAAACTCCTGATTACCTTTTCTCTGAAATAGTTTATCGCCCCCAGGTTTTAGAGCAGGGATTTGAAATTTGGCCAGGGGGTGGCCTGTGGGCAGGAATGTAACTTTTGCCTGTGAAAATCTACCCAAAGTAAGCCAAGTCTTTAAAAAATGGCAGTTTACACATGTTCAGTAGAGACTTCCATTTATTAGAGAGACAAAGTGGGTGAGATAATATCTTTTATTGGACCAACTTCTGCTGGTGAGTGATTCAAGCTTACCCAGAGCTCTTCTTCAGGACAAAGAGCTCTGTGTCAGCCCAAAAGCTTGGTTTAGAGAGTCTCAGCTCATAGACTCATAGACTCATAGACTTTAAGGTCAGAAGGGACCATTATGATCATCTGGTCTGACCCCCTGCATGCTGCAGGCCATAAAACCGTCCCTACCCCTTCCCTGGACTCTGCTGTTGAAGTCCCCAATCCTGTTTTAGGTGACTTCAATTGGCAGAAACCCTCCTGCTAGAGATCCCTGCCCCATGCTGCGGAGGAAGGCGAAAAACCTCCAGAGGCTCAGCCAATCTGCCCTGGAGGAAAATTCCTTCCCGACCCCAAATATGGCGATCAGTAAGACCCCGAGCATATAGGCAAGAGTCTCCAGCCTGACCCCTGTCGGCCATTATACAATTTACCTACCATTTCTTGGTTTTCCTTGACTACTATGTTTTACCATTAAACCATTCCCTCCATAAATTTATCTAACTTAATCTTAAAACCAGACAGGGACTAGGGGAAAGTGGCTCCCCCTGACCTTCATCTCCCTTTCTCCCCACCCCCATAGGGGAGACTCAGTCCTTAGCTGGCAATTATGCAATCACCTTCTCCTGTCCCTCCTGGCCTTTGCAGAGCACAGCATCTACCGCTGGTTCCGCTACCCCCTGTCAGTCAGGGTCTTCCCTATGGGGGTGGGGGTTTCTGTACTGCCTCACACGTGTTTAACATAGCATGTTTTAACTAACACATTTTCTAACCCAATGCATTTTCCCAGTATGGAAAAGGTCTCATAGTGTTTGCTGTTTGGGCCAGGGACCACACCTATTTTGGGGGATGCACAGTGCCTAGCACATTGAGGGCACTACCTGGCGTCAATAACTACATCAAAACATCCATCTATGTCATTATTTTCCATGCTTGTCAGACATTTGCTGAGAATATTGAAGAATCTGATGGTAATATATCCGTGCATGTAATATAATGAGGTTTGGATTCTGGGAGTTCACCTTCCCTTCAAGATTTTTTTTCTTTAAGAGACATGGGTAGGAGGGCAGGTGGGGAAGAAGAAGGACTCTGCTCTTTCTGCACTCTGCAGAGTTCTGCTCCCCAGGTGACTCTTTCAACAGTAAAGTGCTGGGCAGAGACAGGCCAGGAGAAGACTGGGATATGGTGAATGGGTTGGCTATTACACCGACATTCTAATCAATCCCTCCCGCCCCACTCATCCTTGTGGAGAGTAGGGTTGCCAACTTTATAATCTCACAAAACCAAACACTCCTGCCCCGCCCCTTCTCTGAGGTGCTCCGCCCCTCCATCGCTCGCTCTTCCCCACCCTCACTCACTTTCACTGTGCTGGGGCAGGGAGTTGGGGTGTGTGTGGGGGGGTGAGGACTCTGGCTGGGGATGCAGGCTCTGGGGTGGGGCTTGGTATGAGGGATTTGGGGTGCAGGAGGGGGCTCAGGGCTGGAGCAGGGTCTTGGGGAGATGCAGGGTGCGGGCTCTGGGAGGGAGTTTGGGTGCAGGAGGGGTCTCCAGGCTGGGGCAGGGGTTTGGGGTATGGGAGGGAGTGTGGGGTCACATAGGAGTTTACTGCACTCCCAGGAAGTGGCCACCAGGTCCCTGCAGTGCAGCCCCTAGATGCATGGGCATTCAGGTAAGCTCAATGCACTGCCCTTATGCCCGCAGGCGCCACCCTTGCAGCTCCCATTGGTTGTGGTTCCCAGCCAATGGGAGCTGCGGAGCTGTCACTAAGGGGCAAGGGCAGCACGTGGAGCCTCCCTGTCTGCCCAATGCGCCTAGGGGCCGCGAGGACCTGGTGACCGCTTCTGGGAGCCGCGCGGAACTAGGGCAGGCAGGGAACTTGCCCTAGCATCAGGCCCCCACTGTGCCACCAACCAGACTTTTAATGGCTGATCAGAGTCTCCAGGGCCCCTTTTCGACCGGGCATTCTGGTCGAAAACCAGACGCCTGGCAACCCTAGTGGAGAGGCAGAGTATAGCACCAGTGAAGTTCTGATGCTGCAGTAGTAGCTACAGAGCTCAACCTGGTGTGTGTGGCAGGGAAGATGTCATTCCAAAGGAAGCAGTGTGAGCTAGCTGTTAGAGAAACTGGGTTCTATTCTTAGCTTACCTCTGACCTGATGTGTGATCTTGGTCAAGGGGCAGGCCAGGCTTATGTTTCCCTTCCAGACCTTGGTCTGTCTGGTCTTTTTCAACTTGAAGCTCTTCAGGATGGGTGCTGTCTCATCCTATGTTTGTACAAACCCTAGCACAGAGGCCATTTAGGTACTTCCGTAATAAAAATAATTTAAAAAAGCAATTTCCCCACCCGTGAGCAATACAAAACTCTTTGGCAAGAAGACAATTGACTTATTGCAGGGACCAGGTTTGTTCCTCTTCCTCGGACAGATGTCAGATCACCAAGAATGAGATTTTCAAACATTTCAAATCCCCTATAAAGCTGTAAGTTGCCTGAGGCCTGACTTTCAGAGTCACTCCACACTCACTGTTTCTGCTGAAGTCAACTACAGTTAGGGTATGCTGAAAATCAGGTTCTAAGCCATTTATGAATGTGTCTAAATATGGATTTAGGTGCCTAACTTTTGGTAGCTAAGTTTGAAAACATTGACCACAGTATATTGCATTCATATTTGTCATCCAATCTAATTAAATCCTGAAGTGGAAAGCAGAGATGAACAAGCTTGCTGTAGAAGTGTTTTATTTACATGCTAATATATTCTAATGTATGGCTTGACATTCAAAAATAACGTAATATCCTAAAGCAGTAATTTTATTTTTAATAAAGGCTCTGAAAGCAGTACTTTCATAATTAGAAAACAAATGATAACTACTTACAAGCAGGCCTTGGTATTATATTGTATGGATCACGGAACTGCTGTGAATGCCAGAGAAAAAACAAAATGTTGAACTGGTAATCAAAGACGTGGACTGTTTGCTGATTGTTTTATCTTAGCTTGACATTAAAATGAGCTGATTTCCTTTTTTTCCTATATCACTATTCATAAAGGAATCACTTTGACCCAAACGAAAAATGCCATATTTCTTGGGTGTTGATTTAGTAAGTATAGATTTGTTCTTTCAGTGAGGGTTAGTGCAAGAAACAGAATAAGAGAAAAACTTGTTTATCTATAAATGAAGGAAAAATAAAAGTAGACAAGCAAGGAAAGCATCAGTGAGAAGAGTGAAGAAGGAATAGGGTAGTGAGGATGCTAATGCAAGCAGAAAAGGGCAACACTAGGAAATTTCAGAAGTAGAAGAGTCTAGACAAGTGAGAAGAATGGTAAGGAAGCAAAAGAAAAGTTAAGGCAGCATGTTCTTAAGGGAAAGTTCACAAAAGCATAATGGATAGTTAGATGGAGTCAATGGGAATTGGACACCTAATTTCCCATTGTGGTTCAGAAAGTCTCCCTCTGTTTATACTAGGGGCCTTGCAACCATTACCAAGAGCATAAGTGGATTATATACGTTTTCCTCTGTTATTTATAGGCCTTTCTGGTTCAACACAGCTTTATCATTGAGGTGCTTTGATTGCAAACTTACATCTGAAAGGTCAAAGATATCTGATAAAGGAGAGGGAAGTCTAAATAATGGAGGGAGAGTGTGGAGAGAATCCTGAGCTTTTTACATCCCTTCTGTAAAGCTGCCCTTCATTTCCTTGGGAAGTTAAACTCTTAACCTGGGCACATGCTAGTCAGAAGTTTGCTTCCACAAAGACAATGAACTCTGTCTCTGTGTCACTTTACAGGCCAAAGTGCCTAGTTTCACTGGCAATTCCTGAGGCTTATTATTAGTATTAGTATTATTTATTTGTATTACTGTAGTGCCATGGGGCCTTAGTCACAGACCAGGGCAGCATTGTACTAAGCATTGTACAAACACAGAGCGATGGTTGGACCATCTTTGTTCTTTGTTCTATCATTTTGTATTTATCAAACATTTCAGCGATGTGTCTCTCCCCCCACCTCCATTACAGGTGCCACCAGGGATGGGGATTGAAGAATAAACACATCCTCAGTATTCCTTTTGTGAGTTTTCCATCTATTATATTTTAACTGTTATAGGCTTTTCAGTGTCGGCTTTTTATTTGCTCTCTGAATGGGCAATGACACTGTTTTGGATTTCGGATGCCATACTTTGGCGCAGTTATCAGTCTGCAGTATTTATTTTTCAAAAGAGAGAAGCTAACACTCTGAATGTGTTTTCCTTTCATTGCAGCAACTAGGAGGGACACTTCAGAAGCTGGCTAACCTTCAAAACAGTACAAGAGGTACTCACAGACTACTTCTAATTAGCAGCATTATGTCACCGCTTCTGGGGTGGTACCTTGAAGCAGAGCAGGCTGTTTACCCTTATTATAAGGCTATTAATAGAAAGATCATTCAAGTAAAAGTACAGAAAGGCGTGGAGCACATACCTGTTAATGTACTTGAAGTATGTCCAATGTCAGACCGATTGCTCCACACTCAGAACAAGTTGTATATAATGGGAATAATCAGCATTTTATGGCAGTCCTCCATCTAATGAACACGTGTTAAAAGCAAGTGTCGTGCCAAACACACGTGCTGCTTTCAGCTTTAAATTACACTTTAATTGGCAGTTATACAGGATATTTTGCATCTCTTTTTTCCTAATAAAATTTAGACTCCATAGCTCTGAAATCTATAAAGCCTCATGTGCTCTACATCTATTCTTTCATTTACTTTTGTACATAAAAACATCATCTCATATTTGACAGTGAGAATCACGAGATACTTCTTTATTATGTTGAGGAAAATCAGTGTTTTTGGATGAAGCCCATATCTTTCTCCTCTTAAATGAAAGAAAAAAATGCTGTTTTGTAAACTCCTTCTTGTTCAACATAGCATTATTATAGAGGTGCTTCATGTATCAATGATACATGGTATCAAAGATCAATGATACATGGTAACGGAGAGGGGACTAGGTAATGAGATGGAGGGAAGGCCTGGAGAGAACCCAAATCTTAATACCCCAGCCAACTATGCATACCACTACTTCAAGAAATAAGTTGTTTTTTAAACCCTTAAGGCTAAATCTTCAAAAATGGCTTGTATTTACGTGACTGCTAGTAGACTGTATGCCCTCTGACTGGGTAGATGCAGCTCTCACAAATTGTACTACTGGTGTATGCAAAATGATATTTCCAGATGTTGAAAGTGGAGGACGGTTTGAAAATATGGCTTTAAGTGTGTTTTTAAAAATTATCTAATGAAAGGTCATCCATAGTAGTAGCACAAACTGATTTTAATTCTTTATTCTGCCTGTCAACACTTGTATCATGTAGCACAGCAATTATCACTCAGTCTCGAATGGAATCTGATGACAGCAATAAATTCAGCCAAGATTATCCTTCTTCTAAATAATCGCTGCTGAGACCTCCTCTCTAATCCAGTGATGCCATTGGGAAACTTTCCCTTGTTAACAACATCCTTCACATCAGGCCCATTGTTTGTAGCCCTTCTGGATTCAAATATAAATTGTTATAAACCTTGCTTGGCTTTAATTGTGTTTTGAAAACAGTCCCCAATACAAATCACATGCTATAGTATGGAGAGGACCTTTATTTCCTCAGACACGATCAGTACAATACTTCACAAACAACCCCTTCACAAACAACCCCTCAAATAACATTGAAGTCGATGGTACTTCTTGGTGGTGGAAGGTTCTGTTCAATATGAGTAAGAGGATCAGAAGTTGGTCCTAAAGCAGATCCAAAAATTGAATTGGAGATTTTCAAAGATGCTGGTGGCTCTGCGTTGGGGGACTGTTAGCTGGAGAAGCTTCACAAGCCTTTCTTCTCTCGAATTATGGCGAGATAACACTGTACCAAGCACTGTGCTATTGCATCATATTGTTGGGTAACAACATGATGCTACGTTGTAAAGCAACATCACAAAGTGAAGTGAAGGTACACATGCAGAGTGATACCCCAGAGCTTCTGAGAAAGGGACAGGGCTGTGCTCCCTGATGCAGACCAGTTTTAAGGATGGGGAGCACTTCTAACTATTTGCTAGCTTCTAGTACCCCACCCAGGGCTGAGTGCTCTCAATCACACAGGAATTAACGGAGGAAATCCTATGGCCTGTGTTTTACACAGGAGGTCAGACCTGATGATCACAATGGTCTCTTCTGGCCTTATATGAATTGGGCCTTTTAGGGTTGGTCCTACAGTACTTGAATGCAAATAGGAGGATCGAGGGAAAAGAGGAAGGACTAGAGATATGAGAGGGTGGAAGATGGCTAACGTAATAGGTATAATAGGTGCCTCAGCTATTTTATAACTTGAGATGCTTAAGGGAAGCCAGGTGCAGTGTGGCTTGTCAAGGTTTTGAATCGTGTAATTAGAAATTATGCAAGGATAGGTTACATTCTAGAAACAGGCACGGCATCTGGCCCAACATGCCTGCCCACTAAAATTAAACTTCATTAAGCACTGCTGGTATTATCACCCACTACCTACTCACACAGTGAATTATTGATAAATCACATCCTTTAATGTCAATGCAGCTTTTTTTTTTTAAGAAAAAATGCTTTCTCCTTCTGTTGTTCGTTATTTCAATTTTCTGCAAGCTCGTGTATTTAAGACATTGCAAGAAATAAACAAAATAACTCCCTTTTCCTCCACAGGCTCTGAATAGTTTCTATGCAGTAATCAACATTTACTAGTTGATGCAGTCATCAGTGTTCTTGTTCAGTTGCTGTTTCCTTTCACATACAGCTTTCTCCCCTCTCCCCACAGCTGATAAAATTAAGTGGAATTCTTTTTTGTTCCTTTTAACTGCTGCTCGGGAGGCAAGAGACACTACAGGCATTGGGTTTGAAATCATTATAATAATATAATAATAACACAATCCCACAATTGAGGAAGAAGGCTGCGCTGGGTAAAAAAATGACCTGGGTTAGAGGGGAAGTGAAAGCAGCTATAAAACAAATATAAAAATAATATATAACAAATGGAACAAACAGGAAGTTGATAGTAATGAATATAAATTAGAAGTTAGGAATTCTAGAAAACTGAGAAGGGAAGCCAAAGGATGAAAGGAGAACTCTATGGCAAGCAGAGTTAAGGACAGTAAGAAGGCATTTAAAAAATATATTAGGGATGATGATGATGATATTCGTCCATTACTAGACAGAATTATTAATAATGCAGAAAAAATGTGCAATAAATATTTCTCTTCTGTATTTGGAGAAAAACACAGTATATAACCTCATGATATGTTGATAACACTCTTGGCATTCCACTAGTATCTCTAGAAGATGTTAAACAGAAGCTACTAAAGTTAGACATTTTAAAATCATCAGGTCCAGATAATTTGGTTCCTAGAATTTTTAAAGACCTGACTGAGGAGGTCACTGGACCATTAATGTTGATTTTCAGTAAGTTGTGGAGCATGGGGAAGTTCCATAAGACTGGAAGAAAGCTAATGTTGTGCCAATTTTTAAAAAGGGTAATGGGATGACCTGGGTAATTATAGGCCTGTAAGCCAGCCATTGATTCTGAGCAGGATAATGGAGCAGCTGATATGGGACTCAATAAAGAATTAAAGGAGGGTAATGTAAAGATGCTGCGCTCTTGCTGAGGAGTGGCAAGACACTTCAGCACCCACACTGCAAAGCCAGGCCTTAAAATCACCCAGTTTCCTCATTTTACATATACAGACAAAGTGGGTAGGCAAGGGATGAAAATCAGAGAAAAGCAGCAAGACAGTGAAGCAGAGCTGAGCACTTCAGAGCAGCTTCAGTCAGGCCTCATCTGAGATTAACTGCTCTTTACTTCCTTCTTTCTTCTGTTCTCGCCTCCTGCTTGGGAATGAAACGTGTCAGAACTCCTTAGTTTCTATACACTATACAGCTCTTATCTCACTGGGTGAGACAGACAGAACAACAGTAAACTTCAAACACTGTGGGATACATCATCAGCCTCGTTTCTTTGGGCTCAATAGCCAAAAAGCCCACCTGAAGTGGGTGAGACAGAATACAGGATTCTCTGCCCGATCCTTATCTGGTGCAGTGGTTCAGAGCAGCCACCCACAAACCATTTCCATATCTGGCTGGCCTAGGCTGTGGGATAGCCTAGGGTCACCTTTCCCCCTGCTTAGCACAGCTGAGGGTCTGGATGTCTGTTTCAGACATGGTTAATGGTGGTAGTTTATTTTATTTTTTTTAATTGTTGCTTAGCAAAAAGCAAAAAAGGAACTTATTGGGGCAGATTCTCCACCCCAACCAAGTTCTACTCTATGTTTGAGAGCTGGGGACCATGTGGAGTAAGATGCTGCTCTCTGATTTTCACCAACCTGTGATACCAGACACCTCTGTGTTCTTGGGGAACCAGGGTGCAGTATCCAGCCTGACTCATGAAAGACACCCTCTCCCCCCCCCACCCGCTGCTTAAACCAAAACCTATCAGAGGATAAAAACTTGCAGAGAGCAGTGAAGGGCGTTGGGAGACACTCCTAGACCCCTCCTGACAAGGGTGAAAAGATTAAGACATCTCCATTAGCATACAGAATGGAGAGCAGAGACAACTCCCCTAGCCTCATCTGCATGAAAGATGGGACAGGAAGACATCTCAATTTACATACAGAATGGAGAACAGAGAACCACACTGAATTCTGGGACCAGAAAAAGCAGGGAAGCACTGCATGATGGGAATCTGCTCCAGATGCTAATGAACCTATGTCTGCACACACCCAGCTCAGCAATTATCAGACCAATTCTAGTAATGAATCCATAATTGATATCCAAATACTGAAGCAGCCTAGTTGTATTGTGAGCTCCCAGGAAGAAAACACCACCCATAGCCAAGAGTGATCAGCTCCTATTGTCTAGTCTAAAGAAAATCCTTGAGTCATCAGCTTACCTATAAACAACTCTAGTGTTCTCCCTTGAAACATTGTATTTTCTCTACAAAAATCCCTACTCACCCTCTAGTCAGGGTTCTGATGCTTAGATCCAAACTAGGCATCAGTTCCACTGGAACTTCATCGTCTCCTGACTGATCGTGCTGGGGACTCTGCCTGCCTCTTGCCCTCAGGACCCTCTGCTACCACCCTCATCTGGGAACCCTGACCAATTCAAGCTTCAGGGAGCAGTGAGACCCCTTCTCTTTCTCTCTCTCTCTTCATTTTCCTGTCTACCTTAGGTATTGGCCTTTAATCATGTATGTTACGTTGGTTTAGCCCTCCTTGTGTAGTTATCACTATTATTCAACAAATAACTTTTATGGTTAAGTTGGTTGCTTCTCTCTCTCTTGCTGAACTTTACTCGTTTGTGTTTTTAGCTTCCCCCATTCACTCTACAGCAACGCTTCTTTTACCTAAGCTAAAGATCCCTGCAGCACCCAAAATACTTTGGGGTTTGCTCATCAAGTAGGTTACTGCCAGTACAATTGTGATGTGAGAGTGGGGATAGGGACGTGCTGAATCTGGGACACATAAGGGTAACAGCTTGAAAGTGCTGCTTGACCCAGTCCATGGAGCCCAGGGACATATAAGGAGAGGCAACTTGAAAGTGCTGCTTCATCCAGCCCAGTGAGTCCAGAGACATATAAGGGGTCAGCTTGACAGTGCTGATTGACCGGTCCGCTCAGACTTGCTCTGTTAATGTATGGGTGTGTGTGTGTGTTCATCCGGTTTTGGGGCTGAAGAAACCCAGCCCTAGGGAACCTAGGTCCTGCAGGGTAGCTCCATTGGGAGGGGACTTGCAGCAGGGAGAAGTAGAGCTCCATATGAAAACACAAGTGACACAAACAGTATATTGATAGCATTACAGAATCCCCTTTCCCAGAAGAGTAACCCGAATAAATGAGCATATCCCAAAGTAATGGTCAAATCTGGTAACACCTGGCTCTGATGTAAATTAAAGTGCTAGATTCTTGCTACTGGTGGGGCCTTACTCCAGTGAAGTATGGGATGCAATGGAGCTCTGATTGCACCTGTGCCAAATATAGAGGTAAAATAACTTCTCTGTTCCTACTCAAGATAGCTCTGTTTATGCATAGCTGTGATGGCCACAGAGTCACACTGGGGTCTCATGTTCAGCTGATAATCCACCATGATCCTGAAATGTTTTTCAGAGTCACTGTTTCCCAGGAAGAGTCCCTCATTGTGTAAGTATGGTCTATGTTCTTTGTTCCTAGATGTATACATTTTCATTTAGCGATATTAAAATATTTTTGTTTATTCATGCCCAATTTCCAAACAATCTAGATCAGTCAATCAGTGACTGTTCTCTTCATTATTTACCATTCCCCCCAATTTTTGTGTCATCTGTAAGCTATATCATGATGATTTTATTTTTTCTTCCTGGTCATAGATAAAAATGGTAAATAGCATAGGGCCAAGAACCGATCCCTGCAGGACCCCAATGGAAACACACCCACTCAATGATGATTCCCCAATTCCATTTTGAGACCTGTCAATTAGCCTGTTTTTAATCCATTTCACATGCGCAATGTTAATTTTATATCACTCTAGTTTGCAATCAAAATATTGTACAGTACCAAGTCAAACACCTTACAAAGTCTAAGTTTATTTGGTCAGCACTATTGCCTTTAGCTGCCAAACTAGTAATGTTATATATATATAGAGAGATCAAATTAGTTTGATAGTTTCCTCTCAAGTAGGACACCCAAAAAGTCAGGTGCCCAAAATGAATAAACACTTCTGAAAATGGTGTTGTACATTTGTGCTTGTTCCTGCTCCCACTGAAATCAGTTGCCAAACTCCCATTGACTTGACTTTTTAATGAGGGAATATGATCAGGTCTGTAAGGTTATTTGCATGTGAGAGAAAGGAGGAGGGAATGAAAAAGGGAAAACATTACTGAGTAGGAGAAATATCTGGTGGATAAAGTTCACATTTTTATAAGTGTTTAAAAAAGGTAACATGGAAAAAAAGCAGAGATGTGTAAAACAAGGCTTTGAATAGGACTGCAGAGAAATAATTCTAGATCTGTATGAGGGACCAGTGAGCAAGGCTGTATTTGGAATACAGCAATCTCTGACAATCATTGCAAATTGATATTCTAGAAATAGAGCAATTACAGGAGGGTAACCGGGAGCTAAGACCATTATTATAAAAAAGGTTAGAATAACCAGGCGTGGGTTCTTCACAGAAGAGCAGGTCAAGAGAGGACTTCATTCAGCTGTGTAAGCTTCTGAATGAAGAGGGAAAGTTATAAGGCTATTTCAGCTACCATGAAATGCAAGAACTATTAGGAGATATAAAGTTAACGTAAGAGAAGACAAAGGGACAGATCTAGCCCCAACTCCTGGCTGTGGAAGTTCTTGTTGGCAATGGAATTGGAATGGGGTGTAACCTAGGTAGTACAGAATCCATCTCAATGGCTGTTTCTTATATGATAGTGCAAATATACCTGGGTAGAGTCAGGGGCTGCATGGTTGCTATGGTAGGGGTATGTGCAGAAGTAGTCTCTATGCAGTGGCTATGGAGTTACTCCACATCTGGGGGGAGGATTCCTTCCCCACCATTAGAAGGTGCCATGGTAAAGATAGTTTGCTGACTACGATCTACAGTTATGGGTAATGTCACGGTAATCGGCTCTCATGCTTCAGGCTCTAAACTGATCACTAGGTGGATCAGGTAAGAATTGTTCCCATGTGTACAGTATTGTATTAGAAGCATGAGATGTTGGCTAGTGCTGAAAGCAAGATACCTTACTTCATAGACCAATGGTCTGATCCAGTTTGCTGAAGCAATGCCTGCATTTTTATACTCTTACTTAGCTCAATTGCTGAGAAGGATGGGGAGGAATATTGGAACTGCAGGAGTCTGGCATGTTAAGATCAGGATATGGTGAATAATGAATCTAGTCCCACAAAAGTTAGAGTTATTTAAAATGCTGAGGTCTTTCACGTGAGCTGGTACCCTTATTTGAAATAGATCTCTTTTGTTCCAATGTGCAGTATATTAGAGTGACTGATCAGACTCAGTTACTTTGAAATGAGAATATAATTATTCACACTCCTTCTATGAGTGGGATGAGTCTTTGACAGCCTTTTTTAAAAACTGTGTAAAAATGCCTAATTATTTCTCCAGCAATCTACTCCTAATCTAAATTTAGGAATCGCTTCTCAAACCAGCTATTGTTAGTAGAATTGAAAAACGGAGCTGAGCTAATGGTTCAGTGAACTAATATGAACACCATCCAGATGCAGGGGTTTGCAATGTCTGAAAGGACATGTCCTGGCATGTACAGTGGATCCAAATTTGATCACCAAACCTGTCATCCAGCTTTGTTCAGAAACAAGAATGGTAAAACATCTGTATCTGTATCTGTGTCTGAATGGCAAAATGATGGTGCCTGGCAGGTGAATTTAAGGTACAGGCCATTCTGCATTAAGGTTTTAAATTCCTTTCCCAAGCAATGCTTAGTCTGTTATAAATCATGCCTTAAATTGAATTGCATCTGAAATAAATAATTGTCCACTGTGATATTCTATACCTTGGGGGAGTGTCCTGGAACCCCCATAGTCCTCATTTTTATATAATCATGATCTTACAAGGCATGCTTTATATGTATCAGGGGAAGGGTTATGATCTGCTGAAAGTCATTTCTCTATTCATGTATGTATGTCATTATTGCATATGAAGTTATGAGAATTATGTTGTATGGCTGTCACTAAAACATGCTATAAGTTGGGGAATCAGTCAGATATTAGCTCCCCACAGGCAACAGCAAGGAAAGTAACCAATACCCAGGCGGCGTGTCAAACAACCCACCAACAACCATTGTCCAGCAAGGGAGCTACAATTCAATGACTCACCTGCATAAGGCCACACCAGGGGAATTGCTCAGCCTTGCCTGGGGACTCAGCAATGCCCACCCAGATATTCCTGGACTTGTGTTTTTCAAGCACATGGACTGAGGGTATAAAACTGAATATGGGGTCCCATACAGGGCCTTTCTCCTTCACCCTACCCTGTAAGCAACAAGGACACTCTAAAGACTCCAACTGAGGCGATTGGCCTATGAACTGCAATATCCAGCGGGGTGAGAAAAACTGCTTAGTCTAGTTGTTGCCCAGTCTAATAGAGTTGAGAGTTTAGACTGCGTTCTTATATTTTATTTCTTTTGGTAACTAACTCTGACTTTTTGCCTATCAATTAATATCACTTAAAATCTATCTTTTGTATTCAATAAATTTATTTTACTGTTTATTGTTACCAGTGAATTTGTATGAAGTGTGGGGCAAATCTGCTAGGTTTTGCAAAGGCTGGTGTATGTCCACTTCCCATTGATGAAGTGGGGAATCAATCATCTTGAACAGTGCAAGACGGTATATTCCTGAGGTATAGTGCTGGGAGCTGTGGGGATTTGGCTCTGGTGCCTTTCTCTGTGTGATTCATGAGTGGCTCTGGGAGCATTCATGCAATATAGCTGGATATGGGGCTCTACATGCTGGAGTGATCACAGCACCTTGAGGGGCTTGCTGCTTGTCACTACCAAAGCTTTGTGAGAGACGGCCCAGGCTGGAGAGAGCCTTTATATAACTTTTTTTTCCTTCATCACTTAAATATTATAGGAGTAAATCCTGAAATAAGTTCTTTTCTAAACAAAGCTTCCATTGATTACAATTGATTATTTTGCCTCAGCGAGGACAAAATAAGAACTTATTCAGGATCTTGCCCATAGAACACACATGGCTGAATTATTAATAAGAATGGAACAGTATGCCAAAACCACCTACCACATTTCATCTGCAATTACATATTCCCATTTCAAACAGGACTATGTTAACACGCACTAGGGAACTTTTAGTGCATGCCAGCTGGGTCTACACAGGCCAGTTAGTGCGTGACACACTAGTGCACATTAAAATGTATACCCCACTGATGCTCACTGCTGCACTGTGTATGCAAGCCTTGAAGTGGTGTAGGGGCTGGCTATGCTGGCTTTACATAAGCTTTACATCACACAGGGGAAATCCTCAGCTCTGAAGCTCCTGCAAGTTTCTGCTCCACTTTTAGCATTGTATAACACCTGGAGTAGGCCAGAGAACCTAACCCTTTGTCTTACAATAGTGTTACTACACTCTTTGAGACTTTTGTCCAGAGTGCTATTGTGGGGCAGGAAGTTTTGTGTTTGTCTGGTATTTAGTGGTAGCTTTACAAAATCTGACAGAAATAATACAGACTATTCCAGTGCATGATTTTTTCAAACCAGAGTTCACTCACAATGGAGATGAAATTCAACAAAAGCATTTGTGGATCTGTTTTCAAAGGACTTGCATTCAGGAAAATCAAGATATTTTCTCTGGTTACCATAGGAGTGCTTACAGGAATAGAGTGGTTGGGAACAATTAAACACCTAAGCCCTAAATTGAATAAAGCACCTCAGAATTCTACATGCAAAATTACTGACAAGGCTTTTTAATAATTTACAAGTGTGGTGCTAAACTTTGAATAAAAAAAAGCTTGAAAATCCATGTTTGGAAAAGATAAGACTATGCCGACATTAAGGCATGTTGTTCCCCACGGCTTTCCTACTAAAATAGGAAAAATAAAGGTTATATTAATAATTAAGGATGATACATTTGTACTGAACTATGATGTTGAAATATGAAGAAAATTGCTTAATGTGTAGAAAATAAGGGTTATATTTTATTAATTTAATGTTAATAATTTGATAATGTATGTTGAATGGCAAAGGATCGTTTTGTATTTTATTAGTTTAATATTAATAGTTTAATATTAATGATTTATATTAACATAGAATGGAGAATGCAAGCCAATTATGAATGTTTGGATGAATCTGTAACTGTATATGTGAGATTATAGATGACACAGGACAAATTCATGTATTAAAAAACCCACAAATGAACGAAGGCTCAAGACCAGAGACTGAGACGACTATCATGAAGTGGACAGCTTCCTGGTACCCCGGAACTCGGTAACTTGGGCTCCTACCTGTTCTGTCTTATTAGTCTTATTTTCCATCGTATGTATATGATCCGAAACTGTAAGTGACAATAATTCTGTCTGAAAATTTATAAAGAAAAAAATGGATTAATCCTAAATTGGGTGGACTCATGCCTCAGTTTCCCACCCACAATAAAGAACAATGGATTACGGGTTTCTTTGCTTTTCTTCTGAGGTTTTCTGTTTATCCACTGTGATGCCTCTTTTAGCCTTAGGAAACCTTGCAAAAGGAATTCATTGCACAGTTTTAACATAATCCTTGCCACCTCAAATCTCCGAGGGTATTTCTTTGGTTTAATGCTTGTTAAAGTTAGTGCTAGGCTAGGTATACTTAGCATGACAGTGTTAATAAAAAGACGTTAAGTAACTGAAACAGCAATATAACTAATTAATTGAGGTCACTCACAGCTACAGTGCTGTGGGACAGAAACTTGCCAGATTCTACAGTTGAGGCTTCCCCTCTGTGGTGTAAAGCCAGGATAGCCAGCCTTTGCACCCCCCTCAGCCACATGGAAGGGGCCATCTACAGGAGTTTCATTTTTGACAATTTCTGCTATTGTCTGCAACCCAGGACAAATATTAGAGATGTCAATAGCCCCACTTAATAACATTCTTCTGGATGATGATTAGAGACAACCTAGAGAGAAATAAGAGAGCCCCAGGCATGGGGGAAATAATGACTACAAGTAGGCATGGCCTTCCAGATAGGAATATGGCTGGCCACCACAGGTCGCAAAAGTACATGCTATGGTCATGTGCAAGTAAGTATAGAGCACATAAGTAAGAACTAATCTCTCCTTAGCCTTCACAGAGCCATCTTGCCCCATTATTGGGGGCCAGGGTTCTAATGCTAAATATGTGTGGCCAGCATTGTTCCACCACACTCTGCTATCTTGCTCATTTAGCAATTACGTGGATGAATGGACTATAAGGTGGATAGAAAGCTGGCTAGATCATTGGGCTCAACGGGTAGTAATCAACGGCTCGATGTCTAGTTGGCAGCTGGTATCAATTGGAGTGCCCCAGGGGTCTGTCCTGGGGCTGGTTTTGTTCAACATCTTCATTAATGATTTGGATGATGTGATGGATTGCCCCTCAGCAAGTTTGCGGATGACACTAAACTGGGGGGAGAGGTAGATATGCTGGAGGGCAGGGATAGGGTCCAGAGTGATCTAGACAAATTGGAGGATTGGGCCAAAAGAAATATGGACAAGTGCAGAATTCTGCACTTAGGATGGAAGAATCCCATGTACTACTACAGGCTGGAGACCGACTGGCTAAGCGGCAGTTCTACATAAAGGAACCTGGGGATTACCATACATGAGAAGTTGGATATGAGTCTTTTGTGTGCCCTTGTTGCCAAGAAGGCTAATGGCATACTGGGCTGTATTAGTAGGAGCCTTGCCAGCAGATCGAGGGAAGTGATTATTCCCCTCTATTCATGAGGCCACATCTGAAGTATTGTGCCCAGTTTTGGGCCCGCCACTAAAGAAAGGATGTGGACAAATTGGAGGGAGTCCAGCAGAGGGTAACAAAAATGATCAGGGGGCTGGGGCACATGACTTATGAGGAGAGGCTGAGAGAACTGGGCTTATTTAGTCTGCAGAAGAGAAGAGTGAGGGGGGGATTTAATAGCCACCATCAACTACCTGAAGGGGTATTCCAAAGAGGATGGAGCTAGGCTGTTCAAAGTGGTGGCAGATGACAGAACGAGGAGCAATGGTCTCAAGTTGCAGTGCGGGAGGTCTAGGTTGGATATTAGGAAAAACTATTTCACTAGGAGGGTGGTGAAGCACTGGAATGGGTTACTGGGGAAGTGGTGGAATCTCCATCCTTAGAGATTTTTAAGGCCCGGCTTGACAAAGCCCTGGCTGGAATGATTTAGTTGGGGTTGGTCCTGTTTTGAGCAGGGGGTTGGACTAGATGACCTCCTGAGGTCTCTTCCAAGCCTAATCTTCTATGATTCTATACATTTCCTAAGGACAGGATTCAGACAGGTCTGACACATGCAAGAATGTTTCAAGCTTCCGAGTGGGAGGTAAAAAGCATCCGAGAGGAGGTCAATACTGGAAAGCTACTGTATGAGTGATTCCATATGGTAGGCTATGCTCAATGTAAGGGATATTTAATCCACACCTGGGAATTAGAATGAATTGTTTGTTGTTGGAAAAAAAGTGGTTAAAAGACTTAGATGGTTTTCTCAGGATCTGTGCAAAGTCACTGATGAATACAAAAGGTGCATAAAAAAGGCAAGTGTAACAATATAAATTGGCTAAAACCCAGCAATATTACTGTAATGGGGCCGGGGGCAGGGAAGACTTTGATTCTAGGCCACTAAAGTTCCCTTTTGAGGTCCCTTCATTCTGGCTCTAGGGCTGGTCTCCCACTGTAAGTTAGATTCGCCTGAAGCCTACTCTACATTATGCTGCCTGGCAGCAACACAAAGGGCTACAACCTCAGCCTGATATTGGCAGTACGTAGGGAAGCCCCATCCATGGCCATCTACTTCAGCAACATCCTTTATGGTAGCAGTAGGAAGGGATGGTTATATAGGAGCCACCATACCAGCTATACATTGTAGGGTCACCTAAACTGGGGGCCCATGCGCTAGCTCTAGGGTGAAATTCTGCTGGTGGAAAGGCACCAAGTGGCTACATCACTCTGAAATATCTGACCCATGAGGAGTTATTTTCCCTTGTTTAGCACAACTGAATTGCTCTTCATTGAAAAAAGACCTGCCTACACTGTTGTGGTTCGCATAACATGGAATCTGAATCTGAACCTCACCCGTTTTTAGTTTAGTTTTGAAAAAAAAGTATATATAGCTTTTCAGCCCATCTCTATTTTCCTGGAATATCCAGGCCAATATAGAGAATGCTCTGTGCTCATACCCCTGCACGCCTATTTCCAAAATACTTAAAGTAAAACAGAAAATTATGATGTTTTTCTTTACTGGCTTTCACCATCCTTTGCAGCTCTCTCCTTCAATATCTCCAGTGCAAAAGTGCCAAACTCTTTCTTCCTCTCCCAAACCATTTAAATCACTAGGGCAAGACAGTCCTAGAACATCTAGAGTTTCAGACTAAATATAGCTATGTTTACATGTTAGATTAAACAACATACCACAAATTTATCATCAGCATTTCATTTTACAATGAGAAAACCTACCTTATCTTAAAATACAAATGCAGGCCCAATTCCTGGCCGAGGGTCCAAGAAGGACAACCAAAGATGGCTTTAAACCAATTTTCTAATCCCCTGAACCTGGAGCTTGCTGGATGCCCCCAGTGTATCTGAGAGCAGCCTATGGGCTACTCTAAATTGTGCCAGATACAACAGTTCCCTAATCTGTTCTGATTGTTGAGGATGGCAGGAGCACACTGCACTCTAGCTATGCCCCTGCCTGCCTTGTACGCTCAAGGGAAGGCCCCAGCTGTTTAGTTAGAACATGAGGGGGAGGAGCAGTCGTGCTTCACTCTAGTAAAGGGAGAAGGAGCTTTTCTGGTAAAAAGGAAGGGGGACATTTGCAGGGGCTCCATAACCTCTTTTTTTTTTAGCCATCTCCTTCACAGAATATCTCTACAATTAACAATCATTCAGTGTGGCTTTCTTGGTCAGGGAGTCTCCATGAAACAAGAACCAAAAAAGCATAAAATCATATCATTAAAGAATATGGGGATTACCTGAGGTTTAAGGCTTAAACTTGTATTTTACAGTCACTAAGGGTACATTTACACAACAACCACTGATTCAGTCTCAGAAGAAAGGTATAAACTGCCTCACTCACACAGCTTTACAATAAAAAAAAGACTTTTTTTTTTTCTTCATTTGCCTGGCTTGCTGGTTTGGGTCACATGAGAGAATGTAGCTGCCGTGTAATTGTGGCAGAATTATTTTTTTTTATAGGTATTTATAAGTAATGTCAATGGATCCCAGAGCATTTGGTTAGATGTTCCTTTAAGATGCATAATCTAAACAAGCATAAATAAATTAATAGACAATTATTGGTTGTTAAAGACCATTAACAGATTAAACATAACCTTTAAAACATGCCACCCTTTCCTTATTTCTCAGACTAAGGAAAATGGGTAGGATTTGAGCTAAAAAAAAATGTTGCTTCCAAAGAAAAATTCAAAAGAGTAGGCCCAGAGTGGAGTCAATGGGTGTATTCATGTGCTTAATACATGCAGATGTATTTGCAGGATCTGTACTTTAGATAGTCTATAATGTCACTTGAAGAAGATTAGGGGACTAATTCACCATGGTTACTTCAGTTTGATGAATGTTTTCAGATGAATTATGCTGGCATAAAACTGAAGTAATGTAGTAGTGAATTAGACCTTAAGTTTTCTTTTATTTTTCAATACTTCCTCTGTTTAATATTTGATCCCATTTTCCAGAACAGTGAAACTTTGCTATAGCTGGAGTTGTGAAAAATGATTGATGCAAAACCTGTAACCATGTGAAACTTGGATGGGATTTTTAATTTTTTTTTTTTTCAAATTCAGAACACCCTACCTTGTTGTTTGAAAAACTTGCTAAATGTCACAAATCTTTCCAAAAAGCTGGAGCACATTTATGGTTTTGATTTTTTTTTTAAAGAAAAGAAAGAAAGCCCATGCAAAATTTGGCCACCTTGCGTCACATCGAAACATGCGTGGAGGCACTGGCACAGGTGATGGTGACCTTGGCCAGAGTGGTGACCTTCAAGATGTATGGAAAGGTTGTCTTCTTCCTGACATCAGAAGCCGCCACCCAGCAGGCAATGGAAAAAGGCACCTCAGTGGGCGGCCTCTTCATTCCCTCGATCCCCTGGAGTACCTGATGATCCTTACCTCCGTCCAACCTTCCTCCCCAGTGCTGTCATTCTGCTTCCCCTCTCCACCTTAGAGAACCGTTAGCCATCTCCTGCTGGGCTGTAAAGATCCCACCCTCTGCTACATCCTCTTGTTCTATCAGCAAGTTACCATTCAGCTACCGGTGGTGGTGCATGGTGGAGGAAGCTTGGAGGGTTCCTTCCTGGGCACCCTGTATCAGGCTCATTATTCAGTGTGGGAGGCTCAGTGCGTTGGCTGGTAGACTTTGGGGCATTGCCGTTCGATCTGGCAAAGAGGGATGCCAGGAATTCAGTGATCATGTGATCTAGTCACATGCCCTTGCGTGCTTCTATGAGTCATAGCAGTAGCCATTACTCATATTCTGGCTAAAACGTCCACAGGAATGTCCATCAGGTGGGGAAAAGCTACTTCCATGACCCATTGTATTCGTTGAGGGGCCATCAACTTGAATAGTTCACTCACAATGTGCTGGCTAGACTGGATGTAAACTACCTTGTGGGTATAACCCAGGAGCAGGTACATAGTTAATATTCATAACTTCAGATACAACAATGATACATGCATACAAATAGGATAATCATATTCAGCAAATCATAACTTTTCCATTGACACCTTACATGGCACACTTTGTATAAGATTTGTTGCATTTGTATAACAGTGGCAGCAACAATGATCTACGTGGTCATAACATCACAGGGGGTCACCACTTGGCTTGCTTCCATGTCCTCCCAAAAAAGTCCACAGGTGGAGCTGGCCGAGGAGGCTCTGGTAGCGGAGGGGGTGACGCTGCCCCCTTTCCAGAGTCCCTCATGGAGGAAGCCTCAGAAGGAGCCTCCCTACCTTTCTACCATCTGTCCCCCACATCAGCATTGAGGTGCTGATGGGGAGGACCCCACTCTGGCAGGTGGGGCCCTTCAAACAATCTTTGGGAGACTGAGGCCCTGGGTCTGACTCCTGTTGCCTAGGAGAAGGACAAACCTTTGCCATTGGGCCTTGATTTGGGCACCGAGTCGATTGCGGTGCTCCTTTCCTTCCCGAGCCTACTGCCCGGGATGGTGCCCCCACTCTCGTTTTCTGAGGGGCCCCCGGCCTTTTCCCCCCACATCCACCTCTCAACCCTTGTGTGCCTGGTGAGGCAGCCATCGGGGGACACTGATCCCACTCCCAGTCCTGACCCCCTTCTCTTCCACCTTCCATGCTGTTGCCACCCCTGCGGTTGTTCTCTTCTCTTTCTCGGGAGGTGACCCTTGGGAGGTGGTTTTGGTATTCCCTTTCCTTGCTCCTCTGTGGGCAGCTGTACTCTCTCCACCACTCACTCCTGTGTTGGGGCCGAGGTAGACAATGCAGTGCAAGTGGTGCTGCACCAGTGAGGAAGGGGCACCCACAGCCCTGCCTGAAGGTTGTGGGGCCACGGAGGGGACCCAGCTGGAGGATAACCAGGAGTCTGTGGGCTCAGTCAAGTCTGTGGAACTCGTCACCCCCTGATGTGCTGTGGGACCAGTTGTGCCAGTTCCTGGAAGACACATTTGCCTCAAGGCAGAATGTGCAGCTCACTCTCCAGCAGTGGGTGGATTTCAATCCTGTCCTCCAGGTTGCAAGAGCCTTGATGGAAGAAGGCAAGGGGACCAGGAAACAGGGCAGTGCAGCCTATGGGCCTGGAGCTTCTGTGATTCCCTGATTGCCTTTGGGATCAACCACAGATCACTGTGCGGCTCTGTTGGACTGGGTGGTGCTCATAACCATGAGGATCCTCAATCCCCACAGGTAGACCCATGACCTTTGAATCGCTGAGCATCAGGGGCTGTAGGGTGAGTCTCTGTAGCTGACAAGTACTCTAGGTGCCAAGTACTTCCTTCAGTCAGAGGGGGGTACTCTGTGATCTTCCTGCAGGAGACTCACACTGATCTGGCTGCTGAAGCCAGTTAGTGGCTGCAGTTGGGGGACAGGGTGTACCTCAGCTACCTCAATGAGGTTTCCAGTGGGGTAGCTATGCTGTTTTCCCCGGAGCAGGTGCCCTTCTGTTGGAGGATGTGGGCTATGTGGCATTCTTCTTGGAGTTCTGGCTGGCCTGGCAATGGCAGAGGCACACCTTTCCCTTGGAGTGGATGTGAGGGCAGTCCATGCCTGGCTTTTCTGCCATGACTACACCTGGGCGGCCAGCTGGAGGAGGAGTGTGGCCATAGAGCAGTTTGAATGGAAGATCTTGGAGCTGGTGAGGGACCTGGCAGCTCACTCCAGGTATCCATCCCTCTGGAGAGAGTGTCAGGAGAACCGGGACAAGTTCAGGTCCTCAATGACTTTTGGGCTCAGGGTGCCTTCATTCAATCCCACATCCAGCCTCTTCAGTAGATAGATCACAGCTCCTGCTTCTTCTGTCCTGGAGAAAAAGAGAGGAGCCAAAAAGCATAACATCTGCCTCCTGGCCGAGGACAGCACCACTCTCACGGATCAAGAGGAGATACAGAGAATCACCAGGGCCTTCTACACAAACCTCTCTCTCCAGATCCGACTGATGCCAATGCCTCTGGGGTCCTGTGGTATGAACTCCCTACAGTCAGTGCAGGCAACCAGGACCAGCTAGAGCAACCTCTCACTTTGGCCGAACCTCTCAGAAGCCCTCCACCTGATGCCCAGCAACAAATCTCCAGGCATCGACGGACTGACCATGGCATTCTACCATGCATTCTGGAACATCCTCGGCCAGGACTTTGCCACCATCTGGGCCGAGGCCTTGGGGAGTGGGGTTCTCTTCCTGTCATTCAGGTAGGCTGTATTCATCCTACTACTTAAGGAGGGGGACCTCCACCACCTGAGGAATTGGTGCCCAGTTTAGCTCCTCAGCATGGACAACAGGGTCATAGAGAGAGCCACTGCAGCTAGGGTCTGTGCTGGCAGACATAATCTACCCCAACTAGACCTATACCATCTCAGGGTGGAACATGTTTAATAACCTCTATCTGGTCCAGGTCCTACTCCAACTAGCATGTAGTGATGGTCTGCAACTCACTCACCTGTCCCTGGACCAGGCAAAGACATTTGACAGGATGCATCATGGGTATCTCATGGGCACATTGAGGGTGTTTGGTTTCAGCCCTCACTTTGTGGGGATCTCTCCAGATGCTGTGTGCCTATGCAAAGTGTCAGGTCAAGTTCAGCTGGACCTTGACTTAACCTGTCACCTTCAATTGAGGGGTGCATCAGGGCTGCCTGCTGTCCGGCCAGCAATATACCCCAATTGAGCCCTTTGACCATCTCTTCTGCAAGAGGATGATGGGGTTGGTGCTTTGGGAATCAGACTTGACAGTAGTTCTGTTGGCATATGCTAATCACTTGCTCTTCATGGCCCAGGACCCAAGAGACCTGGCACAGACGGAGGCTTGCCAAGCCATCTTTTCAGCAGCCTCCTATGCCCAAGTCAACTGGGTCAAGAGGTCTAGTCCATCCAGTGAGGCATTGGTCCACTGCTCTATCTGGGCATCTACCGTTCTGCCACTGATGCCTCCCTGCCAAAGATTTGGGTTGATCCCAAGGCCAGGGTGGCTGACCAGTTGCAGAGGTGGATGGGGCTGCTCCAGTGCCTTTTCCTTCTGGGGAGGTCACTAGTGCTCAACCAGCTGGTCCTGTCTGTGCTCTGGCACCAGTTTACTACCCTGAGCCTGCCCCCAGGAATCCTGGCCAGTTTCCAGAAGAAAATCCTGGAGTTTTTCTCTTCAGGGATGCATGGGTTTCTGCAGGTGTCCCGAGCCTCTCCTTGGCATCTGCAGACAGGTCCATGCCTTCAGGCCCTGCAGAGACTCCTTTACAGTGCAGGTAGTCTGGCATGAAGCATGATGATGCATGACTTCCTCTGCAACTCCCAAGGGCTCCAATACTACTGGCAGTTCTTTTATCTCCATCTGAGAGGCCTCCCCTGAGACCTCTCTGAGCTGCCGGTCTTCTACCAGGACCTCCTCAGGACCTGGTAGCTATTTTCCACGACCAGGACCAATATGGCTGCCAATACAACCCTCCTGTTTTTATGCGCGTGTAGAAAGAATCTTAAGACTTGTCAGGTTTCAGAGTAACAGCCGTGTTAGTCTGTATCCGCAAAAAGAAGAACAGGAGTACTTGTGGCACCTTAGAGACTAACAAATTTATTAGAGCATAAGCTTTCGTGGACTACAGCCCACTTCTTCGGATGCATATAGAATGGAACATCCGAAGAAGTGGGCTGTAGTCCAACATACAGAGAGCATAAACAGGTGGGAGTTGTCTTACCAACTCTGAGAGGCCAATTAATTAAGAGA